>NW_026000093.1:14104159-14105582 GCF_001458135.2 Marmota marmota marmota
TATATATATATAATTTGTACACACAGTTTTAGTTGTAGATGGACACAATAACTTTATTTTATTTATGTGGTGCTGAGGATCGAACCAAGTGCCTCACACATGCTAGACAAGTGCTTTTACCACTGAGCCCCAGCCTCAGCCCATAATCCTCAATTTTTTTTTTGAGCTACTGAGTACAATTCCCATTTTTTTAAAAAGGGTGTGACATGGCCAGGATCACATGAGGCTCCAAGTCCAGTGATGACTCATAATTTTTGTCTATGAGGTTCACTGGACTAGTTAAAACATTATACCAGGTTACTTACCTTTGTAAGCTTCAGCTATAAAATGTAGAGAGTTTAACTATTATTAAGTTCTGACTTCAAGGTATTATGTTGGGTGGGAGCATTGCAACTTGAATAAAGTGGGTGTGGCAAAAAGATAGGAAAACAGATCTCACTAATCCTATACTAGGTATGGGTTTGAGAGCCTTGAAACATGGGTGCCTCCAGGGAGTGCCTTCCAGTGTCAATGCTAAGCTTTCTATTTTAGTCAGCTTTTTTTGCTGCTGCAACCAAAGATCTGACAAGAACAATTTTAGGAGGAAAACTTTATTTGGGGTTCACAGTTTCAGATGTCTCATTGCACAGATGGCCGACTCCATTGCTCTGGGCGTGAGGTGATGCAGAACATCATGGTGGAAAGGTGTGGAGAAGAAAAGAAGCTAAGGACATGGCAAACAAAAAGCGGAGACAGAGAGAGAACAAAACAAAACTCTGCTTATCAGGCACAAAATATAAATTCTAACAGCATGCCCTCAGTGACTCTCTCCTCCAGACTACATTTACCACTCAGTTGATCCATATCAATGGATTACTCCACTGATTGTTAAGACTCTCATAACCCAATCATTTCACCTCTAAACTTTGTTGCATTTTCTCACACATGAGCTTTTAGGGGTTAACCTTGTATCTAAACCATGACATCCCTTTTTAAAAAAAAAAGTGAATGAGAAGTGATACAGTTCATTTTGAGGAGTATATTTCCACTTGAAAAATGTAGAAAGGCAGTTACTACAGAGAAGCACCATGTGCATTATAAAATAACCTTAGGGGAAGATGGCGGCGAGGGGAGTGCATTACCCCCGTGTGCTGCTTCACTGTGTGGGAGTATGACAAGTCAGGAAGGCTAAAGGATATCTTGTTAGGAATTTCCAGCAATAGTGGGGTGCTCCGGAACCTGGAGGAAGGATTTCCATCGCATGAGGAACGGCTACGGGGACTCAAACGCGAGAGGTTTGTCGCACGGAGGGTAACACGGCTTATTCAGCAAATCGCCCCGAGGCTAGAGTCTGCAGCCCGCGCTGGGATAGAGACGCAGGGTTACAGCGCTGCAGTTTCTGCCAGCCGTGCAAGCACCGTACTCAGGGCTGAATTCTGGGTTC
>NW_026000093.1:14109753-14127700 GCF_001458135.2 Marmota marmota marmota
GAGAGAGAATCTAAGATAAAAGTTCTATTAGAGGCAAGAAGATTCTAATCTCAAATATTTTATTCCAACAACTTACATTATACCAGCTGACCCATACTGAATAGTAAATGCTCACTGAAAACAAATGAAGATAATAATACCCTCATTGTCATTCACTGATAATTTTTTAAACTGTTTTATATCCAAATATATGTATATAAAACATTTGTACAGATAAATTAGTGTTAAGAATTTTAAAATGCACAGTAAAATCCACAAATGTCCTTTCTATGTTCTGAAATCTTTCAAATGTTTTCAAGATCGGAGACTTCAACATCCTGGCTAAATGTGAAAACCATGTCAGAATTCAGTATGTTATAGGAGGCTCCAGAACTGACCATCTCATAAAAGCAAAACAAAGTTATGGTGCTTCCATTATTGCTTAATCCTCTAGGTTAAAAAGTACACCACTGAATACTAAAGCCAGGTATTTACTAAATAGTGTTGGATTTCTACTAGCCAAATTCAGCCCTCCCAAACCAGCTGAACCAGGAGTTTTTTTCAGCTCATTGTCCATTAGGAGTTTGAAACATTTTCAATTAAAGCCTTCATTTTTCCTGTAGACTTCAACATATGTGGCCCAAACTGGAAAAGAAAGAAAAAGAATAAAGATAGACATCAGTTCTTATAACAGTAATAATATATCCCACCCCCATCATGGATCACAGGGCTGGGTTATGTTCTGCATGAAAAACCAGGCAGATACTAGTAATGTTAAAACGTTTATGAATTAAACATTGTTATAAACACAGGACACAGCAACAGGATGAAAAACAAAGAATTAGCCAAATTTCTTTCTAGAATGGAAAACTATAATTAGCAACACCCTACTTCAGTGCAAGTTTACTTCTGAGTAAAATAAGAAGCACAAATTTTCCCTTGCAATGTTTAAATGACAGAGTTTTAAGGATACCATAATTTGATATCTGCCTCTCTGGAATAATGAATACATATTCCCATGACAATTACAAATAAAGGGAATGTAGAAATTAATACCGAAGAGCTTCTATGAAACCTGCTCCATCTCCACCTATTATACAGCACCCATATACAACTGGGTCCACACCCTATTCAAAAGAGACGTGACAGGGTTCACTAAGAAAAATGATCTGGCTTTGAGTTTCTGTATCACAACATGTGCACTGCCCTAACATAAAAATTTTATTACAGTGAATTTCACTTCATTATGCTTAAAAATATAACCCTGTATGGTAAATTTAACATTAGAGATAGCTAAGCATGAGATACAGGATTAACTTTTGCTTTCTTCTTTATGCCCTTATACAAGTTTTATATTTCGAAATAAACAACTATCATTTTTATAGTAAAAAAAATTAAAAATATAAATGCTAAACAAATATATTACCATTTTTCCAATTATTTTCAATCTATTTGTAGATAAGGACAGAATCCTGTGTCACATTCTATTGAATCTTGCAGAGGACTCAGATGAATGATTGGCAATGGCAGGGACTCAGTCATGGTGTGAACTGCCATGTAATAAGAAAGAATATGGGCTAATACTCACCAACGCTTTCTCTGAGGTGGCCTCTGATTCAGACTTTGGAACTCCTTTTTCAATTTCTCCTTGGCTATTGCTTCGATATCGATAAGCAAATTTCTTTTTCAGAGCTTCTGCTATGAGGGCAGCAGGATCAGTAGCATCTACTGGCTTGGGCTTTACATCTTGCTCTGACCTTAGAGAAGTGAACAGAAACCAAGGGGACAGGCTCATACACTGTCATTCCTCCGGGAAGTACTGTGTCAGCCCTTGCCTGACCAATAGTTCTTCTCTAGCATCATAGTTACTCCATAATGGCACTGACAAACTTTGCTAGCAGTGATATGGAAACCTAGATTAAGGCTGAACAAAAGTACATGAGAGTCCCATAAAGAGTCACTCGGTATCTTCAGAATACTGTGTTCTCCTTCAGAAACTAGGGTTCCATCTTCCATGTGTATACAGTAACCACCTGTATAAGAACATAACACATCTTTTTTTTTTTTTTTTTTGGTACTGGGGATTGAACCCAGGGGCCGTGTGCATGCAAGGCAAGAACTCTACCAACTGAACTATACTCCCAGCCCAACACACCCTTTTCTGAATGAATGACTACATAGTCACAATACAGACATTACACAAAAGGGTGATATTAAATGGGAAAACTAAAAAAATCACCTGGAAATATTAGTTGATTCTGCTACTGGTATAGGAGGAGTCACTGGGACCCATTTTTTTTTTTTTAACTAAAAACTATTCATGGTAGTCAAACAAAATTCCTCAAGAAGTGTGGTGTTGGTTTTACATGATATTAACAAATGGGAAATCAATAAAAAAGTACATGTATTCTCACCTCTTAACTGACCGAAGTTTTACACTATTCATATCTTTAAGGATCTCTAGCATATTTGGCATGTCAGATTTCTTTGGATTGTTTTTAGCCAAAGTCTTTCCAGCATTGGCTTTTTGCTCTCTTCGTTCTTTAATCAGATCAATAGCAGATTTACTTTGGTGGAGTCCTGGTGGAGGTGGTGGAGGAGGAGGCAACGGTGGTGGTGGTGGTGGTGGTGGTGGCGGCGGCGGTGGCGTGGAGGGAGGAGGTGGGGCTGTGGTAACAGATGTGGCAGAAACCAAGTCACCTACTGAAGAAATAAGAGGAAAATATGCACATACACACCCACACAACTTAATCCTGCTGGTAATAAAGAAAATAATAGTTTTTAAAAGCAAATGTATGTTAGGGACTTTTGTATTCCTACAAACAATATCTTTAAAAAGAATCTCAGTGTGTAAGGAGAAAAGCAGTTTCAGTTACTTCCTGAGAAATGCCTGAATCTGATCTACTATCTCATTCAATTCAAACTCTCCAGATGGAAAAGTTCCATTTAACTTAATGGATGTTTCTGTGACATCAAAATGCTCAAGTTTGTAGCACAATGTATAATCACTTTTAGTAGAAATATAATGCAGTCTGTATCACATAATCACCTCTATTTTTAATATGTACCGTTTGGTAATTTAGTACTATTATAACTATTGGAAAACACTTTGATAAATTTGTGGTTCATTTAAAGTATACTTTCATATAAGACACTTAGAGCTAAAAGCTTGCATTATGGCTGGGCTCAGTGGTGCATAACTGTAATCCTAGTGTCTTGGGAGGCTGAGGCAGAAGGATTGCAAGTTCAAAGCCAGCCTTAGCAACTTAGCAAGGTCCTAACCAACTTAGCTAGACCCTGTCTCAAAATATAAAAATAATAAAAAGGGCTGGAGATGTGGCTCAGTGGGTAAGCACCCCTGGGTTCAATCCCCAGTACCAGAAAAACAAAAAACAAACCAAAAAATGGCATTGACTAGAATATGTACAGAAGACATGTTTTAGAATTACTGTTGAACAGATTACTGTTGAACAAGCAGAAGAAAAAAAAAAAGTGTCATATTTAAATTTCAAAATAAGAACTATAGAGTTATAAAATAAGGACCTAAAATTCATCTGCATAATTGGAACATCGAGAGTTGTTTACTGGTTGAGGAAATAGCACTGATGGAAAGAATTACTCTAAAGATTCAGATTATAAGTAGAACATCTAAACTCTAAAATTATCTACAATTTACAGTAGTTTTCCTAGTTTGCCAGAAGAGGGAGGTAAAGCAAAAGAAAACAATTTAAAATTAACAGAATTAAAAGGCAGAACTTTAGGTTTTTAAAAAGTTACATGCTTATGCAAAATTTACTGAAGGAACACCCATTATCCCTCCAGCACTTGGTGCCCGGAGCTCCTTCATGCTATCATGTCCAGGTTGGATAAGATTTCCAAGATGGCACAAGCACAGAGGCTCAGAGGCAAGATATCTGACTATCCTATTCTTTCAACAGAGCTGATTAATCCTGGATCATGACTTGGGAACAGCCATGGGAAAAACCACCACTATATGCCAACAGGTTAGTAGGCTAGGATTTCAAGGCTATGGTTTCTTCCCCAAAGAAGCAGTAACATCGCACTAATTAAACCAACAGTATTAGACAAGGAGTTAGAAGACCCAAGGTCAGATTCTATTCTTTGCAGCTGCTATGTGGTGAAGACATTTCATATCTTTTCTGTATTTGCTTGAATAGTAACTCAATAATATAGGACTATTATGCTGATGTTAAAGCATGAAAGGGAGGTGAAAGTAGTCCTAGACTACCCAGGTCCTGCAGAGAAACCCAGGTTCCTTTCACTGGACAGAAATCCACAGAATGACCTCATGTCCAACAGAGGTGGTGTTACTATTACAGACAGCTAAGTTTCCCATAAGGGAAGGATTCAAACAGTAGTAATTCAACTGCGTGGATTTCAATGTTTTCCAAATAGGTTTCCTAGTCATCCTCCCTGATAGCATCAAGATTGTTCAAAACACACACAAAAAAACTACCTAAACTTAACCTGGTTCTGCAATAAGCAAGGCAGGGGATTGACACTTGATTTTCAAACAACATCAAGAGTTGTTACTTACTAATCATAAATTTAGTGGCATTCAAAATTTCCAATTTGCCAGGAAAAACAAACAAATGTAGGACTTACAGACCTGCAGTGAGATTCTGTTGCTCTTGCAGGGTCACGATTTTGGCAATCTGAGCTCTGAGAGTAGCAAGTTCATTTTCAAGTGCACAGATCTTCTGCAGGGCTTCATCATTGGCCAGAACTGCATTCTTTGGTGGAGGCGCTTCTTGAGACAGGCTTGGTAAGGAAATATGCCTGCTTGGGGGCTTCTCGAAGAAAGGAAGGTCATCTTGAAGGGGTGGCTTTGACCTGACTTCTGTCCTGCAAGCAAGATAGGAATAGTTGTCTCAGGCTTTTCAAGAGGAGGAAAAACCACTGCCACCCATTAGCAAAAGTATCAGGGCATAACACTGATGAACAACTCTTCAAACTGATCTTACATAAATCCCCTCCATAAGTGTTAAAAACAGCAAAGCACTTGTCAATCTTACGTAGCCATGCCTAGATTTCTTATTCATTCTTCTTAATCTCTATAGAATATGTACAAACTAACACTATCAAGAGGCACTGGATTCCACCAAAGTTTTACTAATTCATGTTTTGTTTTTACTTAAACTAAGGGATGTTTCAATGTTCTTCAAAATGGAAAATTATTATATTTAACTGCAAAATCAAATCAGTAATCCATTAGCCTTTTCCCAGGGTATTGGCTTCTTCATATCAATATTAGCGTTTCCTATATAGGATGAACACATCAAATTGCAAGACATACAGTGAAAGGATAGATGAAATATGGCAAACAGAAACTGAAAAGGAGAGAAAAGAATCATAATTGAATCTATGAATCACCTATATGGATGGTCTCATTTTCATTTGGGTGTAAAATATTTTTTTAATGTACTCACTCTAATAGTTCCAAATGGAAGTCTTTTGCGGTTTCTCAAATGTCAAAGTATACAAAAGTATCCATTTCTTCCTGTTTTCTACAATTAGGTATACCTGACATACATTTCCCCTTTAAGCCCTTTTCTGTCTTAAATTCCTTCTCTTTAAAAAAATAGTTCTAGGGGATGGGGTTGCATCTTAGTGGTAAAGCACTCACCTCACACATGTGAGGCACTGAGTTTTATGGTGTGTCCTCAGCACACCATAAAAATAAAATATATTATATCTATCTATAACTAAAAAAACCAAACCAAAACAAAACAAACCCAAACAAACAAACAACAACAAAAAACAAAACAAAACAAAAAACAGTCCTTCTCTAACTTCTTGTTTATATCCACCCAGCAAAACCTATCAGCTCAGAAAACTGCATCCTATCTTTTGACATTCTGGAAATTCTATAATGCCAAAATTCTTCATATGAACATAGTAATCATAGTTCACAGGTACCTCAAAAGAGTAGTAAGCCAAGGCCCTAGTGCAGTATCATCTGGGGAAAGTTTCCTGTGCTTGAAAGTTATTGGGAGACAGAGGAAACTAACACTGAGTGAAACCTTTGCTATCAGACACAGGGCTGGAGCTTCCCTCTCTATCACTACATTTAATCTAAAGTCCATGGATCAGATATTATATTAGAGCTATGGTGGAGGCGCTTCTTTAGACAGGCTTGATAAGGACACAAGAGTCAGTCAGTATCACTCAGCTAGTGCATCAAGAATCAATACTGGAGCTGAGGTTTATGAAGATTCTCAGGCTAACAACATTGCTATTCTTCTATTAAAGACACTGAAGTGTTAATTCAGCCCTACATATTAAAAACTTAGTTTTTTACACTAAGAATATATAATGTTTTGTTTTTAATAAAACAATAAAGATTTTTTGAATTACTTTTTTCAAAGAACTAGGGAAAAGTGCTGGTAGGTAGGATAGTGAGAGTAAAAGAATTCTAGCCTCATGAAAAGATCTTGAAAAAATATAGATCTCAAATAAACAAAGAATTAAAGTAGCCCACTTGTTCAAAACTGTAGTGGAGGAAGAAGGGAAGGAAACGGCACCAGAAACTGAAAGTGATTTTAGAGAAAGCGTTTGGAAGCAGTGTCCTCAGGACAAAAAGGATAGGTACCACCACCAATGGTCCCAGGCATGAGGAGCATCTCGTGGGAACAACAGAAGGAAATGCAACCAAGAAAAGAGGAAAAAAACTCATGAACAAAGATGTATTTCTATCTCTACTGTCTTCCCATTTCCACAAAAGTGGTTGCTTTGTTTGCCAAAACCTATCTGAAAGAATGAATATATTCGTACCTATGTCTGTGAATGGAAAAGAGGATGATGGTTTGTTTTTGTATTATGAACAAGTGCAGAGTGCAGAGATTTCCTACAGCCTATAATCAGAAAATAAATTTTGGAACCTTTAATACTAGTAAACTAAACATGATTTTACTGTTTATTCAAAAAATTAATAGTCACTTTGGCAGATTATATCCCCACCTAATATTCTCCTAGAAATTAAGAAATTCAAAAGTATTAAATCCTCACGTTTTAAAATAGTATCATTCAAGTAAGCCAAACTTCAAATTCTGCAAAGATTTATTTCTCAATATCCAGAATTAGAACAAGATAATATGATATACTGGATTAAGATATCAACTTCAAGTTCTCCCCATGATCACTATAAGTAAATTTAATGGTTTTGTTTTTCCCGTCTATTGAAATTTTAAGAAACAAAAAACAAATGTAAAAACAACAAAAAGGGACATCAAGTATGGGTGTCTCCACAGCAGTAAACAATCAGCCAGGGTGATGTTTCTTTAAACAATTTTCGACATACCAACTTCTGCTGATGAGATATCCATCTTTTTTGCTTAATTGATTTTGGCTTCAAAATGCTCAAAGGTAGAAGAGCACAGGCTTTTATTTAGAGTTACACTGCACTGGAATTCTCTTAGTTTTTCCGATGTTGGTATCTAAAGAAACCACTTTTTGAGCACAATTTACATAAATACAAAGGTCTTTTTAACTCCATTGACCATTGCAAAGAAAAGTCTAGGTTAAACCTAATATACCTCTAGGGTCCTTTCCCTTATCTCACAATGATGGAAACTCAAAATATGAGATAGTCTTAAATTTTCTCAGTGTCCTAAATAGGTGGTATTCCCAAAATGTTTTTTAATGATCTTTCTTCATCTTTTAGGTTAGAAAGCAATCAAGAAATGTATAAAAATATATTATTGTGTTAGAATCCAGGGAGAAAAAAAGCTGATTAATAATTTAGTTCCTTCTCCTTGGGTAGAAAATGACTAATCTTTTCAAGTGGGCAAGTGGCTGGATTAAGACAACTAGCCAAGTTGACAGCAGGAGGTAATCCACAAGAGGATAGACAGTAGAGGGGTAGAGACAAGAGTGTTGAGAGGCTACAGACCAGAAGATGAGTGGTAATTTCCACATTTAGCTGCTCTAGGCTCTGTTCAACACAAGCCTTCTGTGTTTTTTTTTTTTTTTTTAACTTTAAAAGTTAAATCTTCTGAAAAGTGTATTTATTGGGAATAACATTTTGCCACTAAATGCAGGTTTTTTCCTTCCACTTATGCCTATAAATTATCAGTTAATGTCTCAGATCGAATAATTAGGATTAGAAAAGAAACAAGTAACACCTGCTGCTTGATGTGCTATGAGTAGGAAATTGTCTTACTCTGATCCATTGAGTGCTCTGGTCTATTCTCCACCTAAGAGCTAAAGTGAGCCAGCCTGCCTGCTTCCCAGGTCACTTCCTTTAGAGTCTTTTAAATCCTTGCCATCTTCTATGAAGTTGGGATCAGGCTGGGGTCTTTTCTAATACTCTCTTTAAAACAGCACATTTCATTTGCAGCTATTATTCAAATTTGAAAAATTAAACTGGAGAGCTTTAGTAAAGTCTGCAGTCTCACATTATTCACTATCTTTATACTATAGATTTTTATAAATAAAGTTAGCCCTCTGTATCCATAGGTCCCACATTTATGGATTCAGCAAACACAAATGAAAAATATGTACACTTTTAATTATGTCTGTACTAAATGTGTATAGACTGTTTTCTTGTCATTAATTCCCTAAACTATTTAATAGCATTTACATTGTATTAGGTGTTATAAGTAATGTAGATTTAAAGTAATCAGGAGGATGTGCACAGGTTATATGCAAATACTATGCCATGTTACACAAAGGATTACATACCCATAGATTTTGGAAATGCAGGGGGATAGCCCTAGAATACTGAAGGGCAAGGGCCAACTATATGCTCATCTTCCTCATTAGATTACAAGCATCCTGGTGTAAGGAAGAGTTACTTGCAATACTTTTAAGCATTATGAATCTTAAAAAATTTCATTTTGGTTGGGGGTGTATCTCAGTGGTAGAACACATGCCTAGCACACAAGGCCTTGGGCTCATACCCAGCATTGCAAGAAAAAAAATTATTTAATATTGGGTTTGAAGAATTAGACATAATTATAAATTATTATTACAGAATGAGCAAACTGAAGTAAACTTGAAATATTTCAGTATTTCTTAATGTTCTTCTACTCCAAAAGCAATCAAATACTTGATGAAAATATGTCTACTTGAGGACTCACAGATTATAATCTTTAATTTTTTATTCTTTTCAGTACAAAAATGTTATATTGTGTATATAACCAAAGACTACACATTCTCCTTAAGATACTATCATACAGAACAAATTAATTATCTTAGGCAAGATTATTAATCATAATGATTCTTCCAAAGAATGTCAATGTTACTTATAAAATCAATAAACTGGGAAGGCTCCTGCTAATTCCTCATTAGTCAACTCTAGTATCCCCTTCTGAGAAGCCTTGCCAAACCTCTCTCATCCTACAGTCCAGCTGCCTTCCGTAACTGCTTATTACATTTTATAGTATCAGTATTATTGAACTCTTTTCTTAATCTCCTCTAACATACCAAATATTCCTTGAATGCAAAGACTTATTTCTGATGCCTGCCTAATTAAAGAGTGAAGAGCATATGGCCAGATGGAATGGTGCATGGGTATAATCCCAGTGACTTGGGAGGCTGAAAGCAGGAGGATCACAAGTTTGAGGCCAGCCTCAGCAATTCAGTGAGGCCCTAAGCAGCTTAGCAAGATCCTGTTTAAAAAATAAAAAGGGCTGAGGATGTAGCTCAGTGGTAAAGTGCCCCTGGGTTAAATCCCCATCACCAAAAACAGTCAATATTTTATTCAGGCTCTTTCAAATAAATAGACACACCTCTCTAACTCTTATATACTGTTTCCTTTGAATCACAACTCTTCTTGACTCAACAATTTTTAGGAAACATTCTCTTAGTACACAAATTCTCTACTATGGCCCATACTGATCCCTCTGCCTCAATAAGACCATTATAATCACTGTACTTATGTAAACAAATTTATGATAGTTCTTTCTGGTCTCTCATACAAGAATATAAACTTCTAAAAGGCAGGGATTCACAAGAATTTAGGATACAATTATATGTCCCTGAGAATTTATACTAGATGAGTATTAAAACTGAACAAAAATGAAGACTGCTCAAGAAAAAGAGTAGAGTTAGTTACTAGAGATCAAATGAGGCGACTAAAAGACAGTATTCAAATGTATCATCTTTAAAGGATATTATTTTAAATAACAGACATTGTATCTCAGCTCTGACAGCCTTCCAAACTAACCTTAGTCTTGTTGAACACTCTCCTTCTTCTGTGGCTACCCATCCAACGTCAGCGAAAGATACCACTGCATCCTCTCCCAGGTGGTTGGGACTCCATTCTGTTGCATGGCTGGTAAGCTGTAAATTATAAATAGAGAAAGTCCTTCACCAGACACCAAAATGTTATCAAACTATTTTCCTTACCTTAAAAAAAAAAAAAAAATCACCTTTGGTGTTAAAAACACATGGGTGATTTCTAACATTTCCACTACAGGTCTTCATGAAAAGGATCACAGTTACATCACTGTATGACAAACTCTGAACTATTTAACTTCATCCAATTTTTATTTTATAGTTTAATTTTTAAAATTTGATTCATCCTAACATGTTAAAAAACATTTTTAGATTCTAAGCATTAGAAACCACTTATCTTCTGAAGAAATTTAGTGAAGGGGGAACAAAGTTAAGAAAAAAACAAGTGACCAATTTGTGCTAAATGCAGGAATGTTTTTAAATGACTGTCATACAGCAATGCTGTCATAATGCTATATTGTCTGTATTTTGTTAATGTGATAGTGTTGAAAATATATTTTTAAAAACTCAGTTACTGGCTCCCTGCACTGCTACCGACATTGCTGCCTCTGATTCCGCTGCAGTAAGCCTGAAGTCACCTTTGTGGGCTGCTGCAGAAGCCACTGCTGTGTCTGGAGGTCTCTTCTCTAGGCATGGCCTCCTTTACCTCAGACAAGAATTCCGTCGCTTCCTCTGTGGTCATGCCCCTGAACTGGAGGTCTCCTGTCCATCAGCAGCCTGCACTGCTGCTGCCAGCCTGAGATCCCCTAGAGGTGTTAATTTGGGTGCTGCTGCTACAGAAGAAACCACTGCCCTGGATGCAACTGAAGCCGATACGGATGCTGACTCTTGGAGATCGCCTGGAGATACTGCCTCCACAAGCTGCAGTTGTAGCTACTGCTACTGTTAACTCACTGCCAACTGCCAACAACTACCGCCACCACTGCTGCCTAGAGGACTGCTTCAGGGGAGTCCCCAGGTTTGGTTGCATATGCCTGTACCCTTTGGGGACACCAGCCAGGGCCTGGGGCCTGGGTGCCAGCAAATTTATCACAATAAGAGCCTCTGTCTGGGGACTCCAGCTGGGACCCGCAGGTCCAGTGTGGGGGTGCCTACAGGTTTGGAGGAGTCTGGGGTTTTCCTGCTGAGAGTGCTGGTGGCCATTGTCTTGCTGCTGCATCTCAGGGTTGCTCCTTTGCATGAGTGTATCCCTGGTGGTCTCTCTGCAAGTAGGAGCTGCACTGAGATCTTGAGACTGCACCGTGGCCAATCCTGAGGTATCTGAAGCCCAGATCGGTGGAATAGAGACTGGGTTTTCGAGGGCTGATCTGGGTTTGGTGATCCGAAGAGATGTCAGAGACAGGGCTGAGAAACTGTTGAACACTGACAGAGACAGTTTGACTTTCCAGCAAGTTATTTTATTTTATTTTTTGATTCACTAATCTCTCTAGCATATTTGGGACAGGATGTTTTTTTATGCATCAGAGTGTGGAGGTCAATGATATATGATTGGTGTTTTGCATTTTTGTTGTATTCTTATGTCTGATTTTTTCTCCTCTTTGTCTATTTTCTTGGATTTTCTTTCCAACTTTTCTCCAACCAACAGCCAATCTCTCGTTGGCTCCTCTCCGACTCTTCCTGTGAATTTTTACTTCTAGCTTCTCTCTTCCTTCCTTGTGAATATTGCATACTACACTACCTCTGTTCTCTCATCCACCATTTGAAATTGTAAATCTTTTTAACAAATATACTTTTTGTACTGTAGATAGCTATTGAACTCATCATTTTGATTTAATATGAGAAAGCAGTAGACGCCTTAGAGGGAGCTATTAGGTGTTCATTGGGTGCTGTTGATATTAGTCTTACCAGTAAAGGTGAAGCACTGGAAACCTTTAGGGACACTATAGGTCTACAGGGTAGAATTTATCCTGCCTTAGATCCATACTTTTACATGGGAAAACACTAACACATGAAAAAACAAGGGAATAAAGCACCCCAAACAAACCAAGATGCTTCAACAACAGAAGCCACTGATAACACAGTAGAAGAAATGTCCAAGGAGTTCAGATTGTATATAGTTAAACTGATATGTGAAGTAAAGGATAGTATAAGGAGTGAAATCAAAGAAAAAATACAGGAAGTGAAAGACTATTTCAATAAAGAGAGAGCGTGGAAAAAAAAAAAAAACAACAAGCAGAAATCCTGGAAATAAAGGAATCAGTAAACCAAATTATAAATTCAATAGAATGCATCACCAACAGATTAGACCACTTGGAAGACAGAACTTGAGACAATGAAGACAACATATATAACCTTGAAAGTAGAAATGAACATGGGGAGAAGATGCTAAAAAAATCATGAACAGAATATCCAAGAATTATGGGATAACAAGAAAAGACAAAATTTAAGAGTTACTGAAATAGAGGAAGGAGCAGAGATACAAACCAAAAGAATGCACAATCTTTTCAATGATATAATAGCAGAAAATTTCCCAATCCTAAAGAATGGGATGGAAAATCAAATACAAGAGGCTTACAGGACCCCAAATGTACAAAATTATAGCAGACCCACACCAAAACACATTATAATGAGAATGACTAACACAGAGAATAAAGATGAAATCTTAAAGGCTGTGAGAAAAAAAAAATTTGTTTCCCCTATACGTAATTTTATTTTATTTTTTTGAGAAAAAAAAATAAAATTACGTATAGGGGAAACAAATTCAGATCTCAACTGATTTCTCAGTCCAGACCCTCAAAGCTAGGAAGTCCTGGAATAATATATTTCAAGCTCTGAAAGAAAACGGGTGTCAACCGAGAGAATTTAATATCCAGAAAAATTAAGTTTTAGATTTGAAGATGAAATTAAAACCTTCCATGATAAAAAAAAAAATTAAAAGAATTCACAACTAGAAAGCCTACACTACCGAGCATTCTCAGCAAAATATTCCATAAGGATGAAGTTAAAAAAAAAAGTGAAAGCCAGCAAAGGGAGGATATACACTAAAGGGACATTCAACCAAATGAGAAACTAAGACAAATCAAAAGCCAGCAATAAATCAAAATGACAGGGAATATAAATCATATCTCAAAAATAACCTTGAATGTTAACAGCCTAAACTTATCAAAAGACATAGACTGGCAGATTGATTAAAAAGCAAGACCCAATAATAAATATGCTGTCTTCAAGAGACTCACCTCCTGGGCAAAGACGTCCACAGGCTGAAGGTGAAAGGATGGGAAAAAACTTATCACTCATATGGATTACGTAAACAAGCAGGGGTTTCCATTCTCATTTCAGATAAAGTAGATTTCAAACCAAAGTTAATCAAAGAAACAAAGAAGGGCATTTCATACTCCTTAAGGGAAGTATATATAAGCAGGATATAACAATTATAAATATTTATGCCCCAAACAATGGAGCATCTAGGTACATCACACAAACCCTTCTCAATTTCAAGAGTCAAATAGACCACAATAAAATAATACTGGGTCACTTTAACACACCTCTTTCACTACTGGACAGATCTTCCAAACAAAAACTATATAAAGAAACTATACAACTAAATAATACAATTAATAATTTAGACTTGACATACATAGAATATTTCACCCATCAATGAGCAAATATACTTTTTTCTCAGCAGCTCATGGCTCCTTCTCTAAAACAGACCATATCTTATGCCACAAAGCAACTCTTAGTAAATACAAAAAAAACAAACATGATAATACCCTGCATTCTATCAGACCAAATGGAATGGATTAGAAATCAATGATAAAATTAAAAAAAAAAATCGAAGCTACTGTAACAAATGGAGACTAAATAATACACAATTCAATGATGAATGAATAGTAGAAGAAATCAAGGATGAAATAAAAAATTCTTAGAGGTAAAGGAGAACACTGATACAACATTTCAAAATCTCTGGGACACTACAAAGGCAATACTAAGAGGAGAGTTTATTGCATTGAGAGCATTCATTAAAAGAATAAAAAGTCAACAAATAAATGACCTAACACTACATCTCAAAGCCCTAGAAAAAGAAGAACAAATCAACACCAAAAGCAGAATATGGGAAATAATTAAAATAAGAGCTGAAATTAATGAAATTGAAACAAAAGAAACAACTGAAACATAGACAAAACAAAAAGATGGTTCTTTGAAAAAATAAAAATAGATAACCCCTTGGCCATGCTAACAAAGAAAAAAAGAAAACTCAAATTACTAAAATACAAAATGAAGAAGGAAATATCACAATGGACACATCTGAAATACAGAAGAAAATTAGAAACTATTTTGAAAAGTTATACTCTAATAAAAATAGAAAACATCAAAGACATCAAAAAATTTCTAGAGACATATGATCTACCCAAACTGAATGAGGAGGTCATTCATGATTTAAATAAATCAATTTCAAGTAATGAAATAGAAAATACCATCAAAAGCCTACCAACCAAGAAAAGCCCAGAATCAGATGGATTCTCAGCCGAGTTCTACAAGACTTTCAAAGAAGAATTAACACCAATACTCCTCAAAGTATTCCATGAAATAGAAAAGGAGAGAAACTTCCAAACTCATTCTATGAGGCTAATATAACCCTGATACCAAAACCACACAAAGACACATCAAGGAAAGAAAACTTCAGACAAATATCCCTGATGAACACAGACGCAAAAATTCTCAATAAAATTCTGACAACTCACATACAAAAACATATTAAAAAGATAGTGCAGCACGATCAAGTGGGATTCATCCCAGGGATACAGGGTTGGTTCAACATACAGAAATCAATAAACATAATTCATCATATTAATAGACTTCAAAACAAGAATCATATGATCATCTCAATAGATGCAGAAAAGTATTTGACAAAATATAGCATCCCTTCATGTTCAAAACATTAGAAAAACTAGGGATAGTAGGAACATACCTCAATATTCTAAAAGCTATATATGCTAAACCCAAGGCCAGCATCATTCTAAATGGAGAAAAATTTAAATTATTCCTGCTAAAAACTGGAACAAGACAAGGATGTCCTCTTTTACCACTTCTATTCAATATCATCCTTGAAACTCTAGCCAGAGCAATTAGACAAACGAAACAAATTAAAGGGATACAAATATGTAAAGAAGAACTCAAACTATCACTATTTGCTGATGACATGATTTGATCTAAAGATAAAAAAAATTCCACCAGAAAACTTCTAGAACTAATAAATGAATTCAGCAAAGTAGCAGCATATACACCAACAGCTATAAATCAAATACATTCCTATACATTAGTGATGAATCCACTGAAAGAGAAATTAGGAAAACTACCCCATTCACAACAGCCTCAAAACAAATAAAATACCTGGGAATCAATCTAACAAAAAAAGTGAAAGATCTCTACAAGGAAAAACTACAGAACACTAAAGAAAGAAATTGAAGAAAACCTCAGAAGATGGAAAGATCTCCCATGCTCCTGGATAGGCAGAGTTAATTTTGTCAAAATGGCCATACTACCAAAAGTGTTATACAGATTTAATGCAATTCCTATTAAAATCCCAATGACATTCTTCACAGAAATAGAAAAAGCAATCATGAAACTTATTTGGAAAAATAAGAGGCCCAGAATAGCTAAAGCAATCCTTAGCAAGAAAAGTGAAGTAGGAGGAATAGAACACCAGACCTTAAATAATACTACAGAGCTATAGTAATAAAAAAGGCATGGTATTGGCACCAATATAGACTTGTAGACCAATAGTACAGAATAGAGGACACAGAGATAAACCCACATAAATATGGTTATGTCATATTAGAAAAAAGTGCCAAAAATATTCACTGGAGAAAAGATAGCCTATTAAACAACAACAACAACAACAACAAAAAGCTGGCAAAACTGGAAATCCATTTGTAACAAAATAAAATTAGACCTCTATCTCTCACCCTGCACAAGATTCAACTCAAAGTGGATCAAAGACTTAGGCATTAGAACAGAGACCCTGCGCCTAATAGAAGAAAAAACAGGGCCAAATCTTCTCCACATTGGCCTAGGATCTGACTTCCTTAACAAGACTCCTAAAGTGCAAGAAGTAAAATCAAGAATTAATAAATGAGATGGATTGAATTAAAGAGCTTCTTCTCAGCAAAGGAAACAATAAAATAAGGAGAGAGCCTACAGAATGGGAGCAAATTTTTAGCACACGCACAGATAGACCACTAATCTCTAGGATATATATAAAGAACTCAAAAAACACCAAAAAAAAACAAAAACCCACAAATAACCCCATCAATAAATGGGCTAAGGAACTGAATAGACACTTCACAAAAGAAATATAATCGATCAACAAGTATATGAAAAAGTGTTCAACATCTCTAGCAATTAAAAAAATACAAATCAAAACTACTCTAACATTTCATTTCACTCCTGTCAGAATGGCAATCATCAAGAATACAGGAAACAATAAATGTTGGTGAGGATGTGGTGAAAAAGGTACACTCATACATTGCTGGTGGGACTGTAAATTTGTGCAACCACTACAGAAAGTAGTATGGAGATTCCTCAGAAACTTGGGAATGGAACCACCATTTGTCCCAGCTATCCCACTCCTTAGTTTATACTAAAGGACTTAAAATCTGCATACTATAGTGATGTAGCTACATCAATGTTTATAGCAGCTCAATTCACAATGGCTAGACTATGGAACCAACCAAGGTGTCCCTCAATAGACAAATGGATAAAGAAAATGTGGTATATATACTCAATGGAATATTACTCAGCTTTAAAAAAGAGTAAAATTATGGCATTTGCCAGTAAATGGTTGGAGTTGGAGAATATCATGCTAAGCAAAATAAGTCAATCCTACAAAACCAAAGGCTGAATGTTTTCTCTAATATGTGGATGCTAATTCACAATAAGGCGGGGTGGGGGGGCACTAGGGAAGAATAATGTTACCTTAGATTAGATAGAGGGAAGAGATAGGAGGGGAAATGGGGATAAGAAAGATAGCTGAATGAAACAGACATTATTACTGTATGTATGTATGTATGTGACTACATGACCAATATGATTCTGCAACATGTACACTCAGAAAAATAAGAAATTATATCCCATCTATGTATGATATGTCAAAGTATGTAAATACATTCTACTGTCAAGTACAGCTAATTAAAACAAATTAAAAAATTTAAAAAAAAAAACTCAGTTACTAGAAGCTCAGTTCTTGTTCTCAATGTCAATCCAAAAATGAGGACAAGGTTTAGAAAAAAAGAAAAAGTTTTATTGCTTTGCAAGCAAAGAACAAAGAGTAAACTCTTCCCAGAGGCAGTGAGGGGCTGTTAGGGGAAACAGAGGGCATTTAAAGAGGTGATTCAAAGGCTACATTCCAGTTGTGTCCTGTCAGGAACAATTCACTTGTAGCCTTAAGAGATACTCCTTTCTTAAGTCTTCTGGCATCAGTCCTGAAGTCTAAATTCATTCCTGTGGTGTATATGCTTAAGGACAGATAATTCTGCCTAGAATGGGAAGAAGGATAATCCTGCTTCCCTCAAGATTAGGGAGGGAGAGGGAGAAGAGAAAGGGAAAACAAAAACAAAACAAAACAACAACAAAACTCCACAAAAATCCATGAAAGTTTTAAAATAAACTGAGTGGAAGAGCAAGTAGGGGTCATGTTCAAAGAATGAAGTGGACCCCTGTTACAACTCCTTAAATTTCTTTTTCTTTTCTTTTCTTTTTTTTTTTTTTT
>NW_026000093.1:14127989-14137139 GCF_001458135.2 Marmota marmota marmota
GGAGGGAGGGAGGGAAGGAAGGAAGGAAGGAAGGAAGGAGGAAGGAAGGAAAGAAGGAAGGAAAGAAAGAAGGAAGGAAGGAAGGAAGGAAGGAAGGAAGGAAAGAAAGAGAGAAAGAAAGAGCATGGTAGGCCATTAAGCTACATCTTCAGCCCTTTATTTTATTAATTTATTTTGTTTATTTATTTAATTTTGATATATGGTCTCATAAAGTTGTATAAGCTAGCCTCCAACAGACTTGAGGACCTCTTGCCTCAGCCTTCTAGCTGAGACTTACAGGAATGTTTCATCCTACAGGATAAACATTATACTTTTAACTCAAGGAAAAAAATATAAAGACATTTACTAGATTTACTAATTAACATTTATCAGAAAGGTTATACTGGGATCCATGCTTTATTCAAACGTTTTTAAAAATGCAGGGTGTATGCTAGCTAAATAAGCACAGGATATACTCTCAGCCCTACTGAAGACCTTTTAATGTTATCACTGCCAAATCAGACTTCTGAAAGTTATAATTAGTTAATGCCTCTTCCTTAAATACAAATATACCATGTAAACAGTTACTATTAATGTAATTAAAAGTTTAAAAGGAAAAATGGCATACACCTGTAATCCCAGTGACTGGGAGGCTGAAGCAGGAGAATTCCAAGTTCAAAGCCATTCATGGAGACCTTGTCTCAAAATAAAAAAATAAAAAGGGCTGGGGATGTGGTTCTGTAGTTAAGTGCCCTTGGGTTCAATCCCCAGTACCAAACAAATGTGCAGGCACACATACACAACCAAAAATAAGTCTTTAAATTGTGAATAAACTTGTTTGGGGAGTGGGTGCTAGGGAATGAACATCCCAGGGATGTATTACACTGAGCTACATCCCTAGCCCTTTGTTATTTTTTTTTTTCTTTAGAGTGGGGATAAGTTGCAGAAGCTGGCCTTAAACATGTGATCCTCCATCTCAGTCTCCCAAGTGGTTGAGATTCCACAAATGTGCCACCATGCCCCACTGTGAATAAAATTTTTTGAAAACATCAGCTGTTGGTATGTGAATTTATTCTGATATCATTATTACCTAACATTATCAACTTAATATTGTTAAAAATTGGCATTTTAACAGTAATATACTGAGAACATCAAGCATCCAAAATGCTTTAAGTTACAGTCTTTGGGGAAGAAAGGTAGACGAAAGGAAAGAAGCTATATTAAGAGTTGAGATTAAGAATCTAACCTTTGGCCACAAAAAAATAAAACAAAACAAAAACAGTTAAAAATGGAATAAAGATGAAAAAGTTTCAAAATACTAATGTCTTGCACATAATGGCAAATAAATTGTTGTCAAAAGAAGAAAAAAGTATCAATTTCAGTAAGTACATTTCTTAAGGTTTATCAGCAGAGACCAAAAGAAAGATTTTTATACTTTTCCCCATGTATTCCAGAAATTTATCCAAACAAGTTAATAACTAAACAGATATTCAGCATAAGAGTTTCTTATACAACTTAAGTAACATAACTGTGCATTCAAGCTGTTCCTCTCTTTATTACCGAAAACAAAAGGGTGTCAAATGGGTTATATGCAGATCCTTCAGTAGGAAGGTCCCCATACTCTGCAGAAGCTCCTAGAAAAGACTGCATTTAACAGACTGTTTTAATACAAATGAAGAAAGTCATAACATTAAAACTTGGGGCTTAGGGATGTGGCTCAGTGGTAGAGCACTTGTGAGAGGACCTAGGTATGAACTCCAACACTAAAAGAAAGTTTTAAAATCTTCTGGTGCCTTCCTAAGGTGCTAGAGTTCATGAACATCAGACTGATCATAATCCTTTGTTTTGTTTAGAAAATAAAATTTGTTCAGTATACTTGCCAGATGGTAGAAAGATAAGACATTTTGACTGGGAGACTTTTCTTTTTTAATTTTTTCTACAGTTGTAGTTGGACACAGTATCTTTATTTTTATTTATTTATCTTTATGGGGTGCTGAGAATTGAGCCCCGTGCTTCACTCTTTCAAGACAGGCACTCTACCATTAAGCTACAACTCCAGCCCTGGTATACTTCTTACTTTCCCAGTAAAGTATTAAATTGCTTTCTTCCAAAATAGTTATAAATTTTTTAAATTTATACTTATACATATTCAAAGATATATGTTAACCCATTTTCATGATCTCAAATGATAATTAAAAATCAAATTTATTTCTCAACTTTATATCTGTACTCCATACATTAACCAAGAACTATTATTTTTTGCATAAACTTGGAAAAAAATAACTATTCCAAGGATTTACTTTCCAGTCTTATTTAAACATTAAGCATGTTTAGAAACAAAACCATGTATATAACATGCACTCAATGAAATGAAAATGGTTAATGATACTGTCAAGATCTGTCTGTACCGTTTCTACTTGACATCCTTCCTTCATCAAAATAGTTTTGTCATTTAAGTCAGCCTCATTCAAAACACAAAACTGTCTGCACCCAAAATCTTTAAAGGCCATTTTGGTGACATAAGAATGAAATGAAAAGGACAACTTTCAGGATAATCCACTTGTAAAGTACAAGACAAGATAGTGAGGACTGGCAAGGAGGAATGAAGGCAAAAATTTCTTGGAAGTTAGATACCATCACTGACATGCATGGATGACTGCTGAGAAGTCAGAAAAAGAAAAGAACTTACTGATGGTTCCCAGCAAGGTCCTTTCCTATTATAGCCACGGTAGTAGAAAAGAAAGAAAAAGTGAAGAAAAATTTAGAGTAGCATTATATTTTTACTGGTTTTAAGAATTTCACCTTAACATTTGAAAAAACTCATTACTCAAAATTCAATTCTATTTTAGGAATCTTACTATGGTAACTTTAGTTAATTTAAAATATTCTGATAATGTACGAACAAAATAAATTCATTTAATAGAATGTTTAGAACGAAATAAAATCATCCCTCAGTATCCATGGGGGATTGGTTTCCTGGACATTTTCCCCTCCACCCATACAATGCTTGAGTCCCTTGTATAAAATGGTATATAGTATTTGCATATAACCTAAAACATCCCCTCCCCTTATACTTTAAATCATCTCTGGATTACTTATGTAACAATACAATGTAAACGCTATATAAATAGTTTATACTGCATTATGTAGAAAATAAGAAAAAAAAGGTACATGTTCTGTACAGATGAAATTTTTAAAAATATCTTTGATCATCCTATGGTTGATGCAGAACCCATTATAGTTAGCAATAGCTCACTGTACAAATGGTAATCTGGTGGCGGATTACCCAGAGTTTTTGCGTGGTGATCTGACCAGCATGGGGCTCTCACTGCCCCCTGACTGTCACACCAGCTTGGGAAGGAATTGCGTGCTAACCTGCAGAATTGGTTGGTCTGGACCCAGTCCCCAGGCTGGGCCTGCTGAACTGCACCTCCACAGATGGACACCACCCCAGAGCCTGGGGACACTGAACTGAGGAAGTGGGGTTCCCAGGGAGGGCCCAATCCTAGCCTGACATCTGGAGTGGCCTCTGCAGCCTGGCCTGGTGTCACCTCTTGTGGCTGCTCCTGAGGCTGTACCTGCAGGACCTGGCATTCTTAGGCCCATGAAGCCAGAACCCACACTCTGCCCCTGCCCCTACCCCATCCCCTTCCCCCTACTAGTTCCGGTGGTAAGTGTAACAATTAAAATGACATCACTTGTCAAAAAAAAAAAAATGTACAAGAGTTGAAATTCTTAGTATAAAAATATTAGAAGAGATAACTTTGTCATCATATGACTTTTTCTAAAATAAATACACTGGTACTAGAGACTAGGATTTTCTGCAAAAATGGTCTAATAGTAAACAGGTTATATACAGATCCTTCAGTAGAAAGGTCCCCACACTCTATAGATGCTCCTAGCAGAGATGGTATTTGATGAGTTGTTCTGTTACAAGTAAGAGAAATCATAAGATTAAAACCTGCGGGGGTTAAGGGTGTGGCTTAGTGGTAGAGCACTTGCCTAGCACGTGAGAGCACCACAAAAAAAACAAAGTAAAATAAAAACCTGAATAATGACTTTCCAAGGTGCTGGTTCATGAAGATCAGACTGGTCATAACCCTTTTTGTTTAAAAAATAAAATTTGTTCCAGTACACTTACCATAATTTTAACTTCCACATTTAGTTGTGGTATAGGGACTTTACTGGGAATCTGGAATTTCATTCATTATTTGTTTGGTTACAGAACATTCTCCTCCACCACCAATTCAAATGATGACTTCTCAAAATACAATAAGCTGGGGCAGGACTACTAAAGAAAAATTAGTCCAAGTTAAATTACCCAGAGGTCTTCCAGAGTTGGGATTCAACCTACTTATACCACATTGACAAATCTCCACTCAGATCATTCTAAAGTACATCTCTGTTAGTACCCACAGTCACTTTTTGTGTGTGCTTTAAAATTTTTTTCTTTAGTATAGTATTTAAAATCCTAATAAACTATATTTACGTTCCATGTTTTTTTTTTTAACTCATACATTTTAAAATTCATAAAACATGCCAAAAAGGCTTTAGTGACTGATTTTCACACCTACCAAAAGGGACTATGTTACTGCTTTAAAGAAAACTTTAGGGGCTGGGAGTGTAGCTCAGTGGTAGAACACATGACCAACATCAATAAAGCCCTGGGTTCAATCCTCAGCACTTTGAAAACAAAACACAACCTTTCTTTAGCAAGGTATGTGCCTCGGGTCCTTAATCTTATCTGTTTAAGAAACTCCTAAAAAGTTTTTTTTTTTTTAAATTCATGTATGAAATTTAGATTTAGTAAGCCTTCAATGTGTTTTAAGAGCTTTCTAAGAATTTCTGCAAGGAGGTAGAAAGGGCACGTAGAACCACATTAGAATATGAGGCCTAAGCATAGATATTATTTTTTAAAGCTTTTGATAATTTATGCATCCAGTTCACTATAAATCAAAACCTCTGCACCCCATTCATGCCCTCCTCCAGAGTTTACTGCTTTTGCAGGTCCCTCCACATCTGAAGTTTCTTTTGGTGTCATTAATCTAGAATAAGTAGTCAAAGAAGGGCCTGTTCTAATTTTGTCTTTATCTGAGTTTCTACCTCCAAAGGACCACTATACCACAATATGTATAAAAGGCTTACTGCAGAAGTATATAGTTGCAAGCCAAAGTTGAAATGCACATATGTGAAAAGTATACAAAGAATAAGGGAAATTATTTTTTCTAAACTAAAGCAAATGCCAAAGAGTCTGGAGATCATGTTTTGGAGCGTAATATAGTCAACTAATTCCTAGTACTCACTAAATGAGGTACAGAAGTGAATTAAACCTATAAGATTGTAGGTCTTCCAATAACAGCAGAGAACATTTATTGAATGCCAGTTATATGCTTTTCACATTTATTATCTCATTTTATTTCCAGCACAACAGTCACTTTACTTATTAATTGGATGAACATATAACTAAATCTGTTGGTCTGTGTTCTGATTTGTCACCTATAAATTTGCAGAATCCAATCTGTAAAATCAGGGAGTTAAATTAGACAATCAAATAAGATAATTTGCTCTGTAACTGTAAAGTGGCAATAATAATAATGCCAACAAAATCACCACCAGCAACACTTTTATTGAGCACTCTCTATCTACAAGTTATTAAATGCATGGCTTTCATGTATTATATCCTCTAATACAACAACACAAAGTTAACATGCCTGTCTTGCCTAATATTTATATAGGAGTCTTACCTGGATCAACTGGTACAGTGAATGTTATGGTTTAGAAGAACTATACTGAAGTTTAAGATTTCAGAGGTTAAACTCTTTTGAGAATAACAGAGTTGAGCTGTTACTGATAATGTGGGTAAACTATGAAAGGAATGGAAATAAAAGTCAGCAGGAGTGGGAAAAAAATAAGTTTTAGATGGATCCTCCAAAAGACAATAAAATCACCCAGGATTATGAGCAGACTGGTTTTGAAAACCGAATTCCTGTCTCTGAACTGACCACGTGAATGTCCTCGTCTCAGTTTAATTCAACTTTGTCTCCTGAGTATGGCTTTATTATAATGCAGTGTACTCTTGTGGACCCCATCACTATGTTCCTCAGTTCCAGACTTTCTATATTACTATTTACCCATGTTAGACTCCTAGATAACCCAGATATATTCCTATCAATTAGCACCTCATGAGTCAGAGAAACAGCAAAAATGCATTGCCAATTTTATTACTCTAAATTGATCTGTATTTTAAAAAACTATGTTTTTTTGAATTTTGATAGTCATAAGAAAAAACAGATACAAAGGAACAATAGCAGACTTAACACATTTAAGTAGCAGGTTAAAAAAAACTTTAAATATTGATATTAAACAAATGACTTGTATCTTCCACTACATTTTAAAATAGGACACTAATGATGCTTCTCTTACCTTACTCAGTCTTCTCATGTTAATTTACTCTCTTTTCAAATGGAATTCCTGAACTAAATCTAGCTTTTTTTTTCTAACCATACCCTTCTTAAGTGACTGATAATAATACTGGGAAAAAGAATCCTCCCAATACAAGTACCTGGTTATAGCTCTTTGGTTAACTGTCAAGGCAGATTTGAATTGCAATAGAAAATATTTGATGTCTCAAGTCCTTTAATATGTCTCCAGCTACATGAACACAAATGCTAAAGCAAGTTCTGCAACTAGGTGGTTATGTAACAGTGGTCCACTTAATGCTTTGAATGTAGTCCTTGCTGCTCTGCCACTGCAACTTATTTTTAAAATGGACATGCTTCTTTCTCTTCCTGTCTTCCTGCTCCTCCCTAATCTCTCCCCCTATATAATTTCAGGGGAAACAGGATTACCTGACAGATTTATCTGTCCTTGAGTACAAACCCACGACAGGAACAAGGTAATCCAGACTTTAAGGACTGTACCTGAAGAACTCAGAAATGACTATCTACCAAATTAACAAGTGAATTACAACTCCAACAGAGAACACGTGGATTGTAGCCTTTGAATCACCTCTTTAAAGACCCTCTGTTCCTGCTGATGGGCAGAACCACAGCCTTTGGGACAGGAGTCTCCTGTGTTTTTCCTTTGCTAGCAAATCAATAAACCTTTTTTCCTTTTTGTCAAAACTGTATCCTCATTATTGGACTGGCACTGGGAACAAGGACTGCGCTTTCCATAAAAGCATTTGTTTACATAAACAGGCAGATTTTTTTTTTTTCTTGGTGGTGCTGGTTTGGAATCCAGTATCACACAGCATGTTAAGATAAGCACTTTACCACTAAGTTATACCAATGGATCCAGAAAGAAAATTTTAATGGAATTGAGCAATCAGAAAAAAGTTAACAAGCTTTAGTTATTATAATAGTTACTTGAAGAAATTGGCAAATAAGGCGAACTTTTGGGTCTAAATGTACACAACTCTGAGAAATTACCTGATACTCAATTCCACAGATTTCTTCATTTTGATTATTTTTTTAAAAAGTCTAGAGTTTGATAAAAATTACTTTTAAGTTCCAATCCATCAGTTTTGGGACTGATACACAAATGTTTAGCCAGTCAATTTGTAAGAAGGACTGAACCACCATGTAGTCAATCTGAACAAAAACTACATGCTACCACTTAGAAACAAATTCACACCTCCATCTACCAGGAGTACTGACTTAGGAATATATAAAGGGGGCATTTTAAAGTTTCTGAATGATGAGTTAAATATCTTTCAAATGTCCACAAGTTTCTGCTTTAGAGATGTTAAACTTCATGTTATTATATGTTGAATTGAAATGCTTTGTCATATTACTGTCATACAGAATTACTGAAAAATACAAACAAAGCTATGCTATGTAAGCCTAACACTATAATAACAATGAAGAACAAATGCTTATCAGAAGGAAACAGTAAAATCTCCAAGCAAAGAGTAGAGTTGTTCCTGATTTAGCACTATAAGAAAATACTAATACTTGAACATTCAAAGTACTCCCTAAAGGACTGGGGATGTAGCTCAGAGGTAGAGCACTGGTCTAGCAGGTTCAATCCTGGTCACTACAAATACAAAAGAAAGAGCACTTCTAATTCAGGGTTTGACCTACTACTCCATTTAGAAAACTATAGTTATCTCTTTGTTTTGATACTGCCATTGCCAAGGCAATGGATCCTATATTTAATGCTGAGTTTGAAATCTATGATGAAGAAAGCAACTTATAAGGTATCCACAGAGACATCTAAAAACAAACTAAGTGATTGCCCTGTTCAAAGAAAAAAGATTAACAATAAAGAAAATAATGGTGGTAACTTAAGCAACTGAATGCCTATGTATTAAGTCACCTAGGAACTGGCAATTGCTTATCATTAGTCTATAACAGATTAAGGATAATATATAATAATATATAATGATAGCTTATCATAGTCTTCTAAATCTTCACATATGTTTGTCTGTTTTTTGGTATCAGGGACTGAACCCAGGGGCACTTAACCATGGAACTACATCCCCAACCCTGCCCCACTTTTTCTTAAGATTTTGAGACAGGGTCTCACTTAGTTGCTTAGGGCCTTGTTAAGTTGCTAAGGCTGGCTTTGCACTTGAGATCCTCCTGCTTCAGCCTCCTGAGCTGCTGGGATTACAGGCATGCGCCACTGCACCCAACCCATACCAGTATTTTTAAGAAGGATAAAGTCTTAAAGATCTTGAATAATCATTTCACAGAGGAACTAAAATTAGAAAGACTACTTTGATTATTAATCCTCTTATTTTAAGAATACTGATATCAATAGGGAAAAGGTTCAAATACAACAAAGTACTTTTAACCATCTTACCTATTTATATTTCTAATGTACAAATTAGAAATATATGAAATATGTAAATGGGTAATATAAAGTTTGTAAAACATATGAAATATGTAAAACATAGTACCTGAAATTGAACTCTTGGACACTGAATCAGAGATAAGTTAGTACCAATTTTCCTTACGATACTTCGAGATGAACCATATGGTTTTCCAGACCAAAGTACCTGTAGAAGTAAGAAAAACCAAAAGTTTAATTATAAGATTTTTACAACTGTTAATACTGGAGTTGTAACTGCATGACATGCTAACACATTACTTATGGCAACAGAAAGCTCTAAGTGTTATGGGAAATAAGCTCATACTTTCAAAATAAATAAAATATATATATATA
>NW_026000093.1:14137642-14143502 GCF_001458135.2 Marmota marmota marmota
TGTATAAGAGACAGATATATATCTTGCTATTATTAAAGGCAATAAAGTTTAATGCAAGGCATTATATAAAAATACAGACTACTAACTTTTAAATAATACTATATTTGAATTAAAGACCCAATTTTCTGCAAAGGAAACACTATTTTACCTCTTCTGATATATTTTTACTTTTAGAATTTTAGTAAATAAATTTTTAAAAATATATGAGAGTTACTTTTGCTGTGATAAACTCTTCAAAACAAATCCAAATTAGTACAAAGCTTAGAATGTCAATGGATGCCATGCATGTTACTTGCTGCACAGGAGCACCTGACCAAAGAAGAGTAGTCACAATGCTCCCTAAGCATGTCCCTTGTCTTTAATTTGCATAAAGGTGCTAAATGAGCTAGTGGTAGCCATAATGAGAATTTCTCTGATGGAAAAAAAAAAAAAAAGTGTACCTAGGACATTATGCTATGCTTAAAGCAAAACCAAAAACAAACCCCTAAAGCAAAAAGCAAACAAATAACACACAGACAGTATATTAAATCATTACAAATTGTACCTTGAAAACTTCTCCCCCAGTATATGATCTTTCCTTAAAGAGAAAAACTATCCGTTTTGAGTGCTACACCTGAAAGCCTGGATAGAAGAGGTAAAGAAAGGTAGTATGCTATTAAAAGCAATCATAAAAGAAAAGAATGGGAATAACATGACTATTATACTTATTTCTCAAACCTTAACAATTGTACCCTAAAGACTGAATAAATAATACCAGAACAGTTAGGTATAAAGGGGATAATGGACATCATCCCCCTTTTAAGATCATTCCATGGCTATTGTAGGTTAAAGAATGGAATTACTCCAATATAAACAGTATGACCACGCAACGGATCATGGAAAACTCTGATGGCTAAAACACCCAACCCAAACTGTACCTCAGACCATTATAAAAGCATCATGAACAACTTACCAAATGTGCACAGATGCAATCTGATTTCTTAAATTTTAGCAGCCAAATCCAATTTAATATGAGTCAAAGTGAGAGTCTTGAGGGTACATATAATACTCCTGGCATTTGCCTTAGCTATTATATATTTTTTATCTTATATATTCAAGGTTTCATGAACTTACCCAGGAGAGTTCGAGAAAACACTAGAATCTACTGGCTATGATAACCAACAAAAACTGTGATTCTGTCTTTGGAAGTATAAATAAAAAGGATGATATGTATTAGAATTAGTAAGTAGAAAGGAATATACTGATATTAAAATATGACTACTATACAAAGAGTTTAAGAGGTTTAAAGTTACTCTGAAGTCTAGAGCAAAATATCACTCACAATAATCATACAGAGGATTGTTATATAAATAGTTTTAATAACGTGAGGACTGCCAGGCATTGTGGGACATGCCTGTTTTCTCAGCAGTTCAGCAGGCTGAGACAGGAGGATCATAAGTTCAAAGTCAGCCTCAGCAATTTAGTGGGGTCCTACACAACTTAGTGAGACCCTAGCTCAAAATAAAGAATAATTTTAAAGACTGCTCAGCAATTAAGCATCCCTGGGTTCAATCCTCGGTATAAAAATAAAAAAAATAATAGTGATGATGATGATGATGATATGACTAAGAGATGGAAAAATACCTGACTAGAGGGAAATGGGAAGCCTCACAGTTCTACAAAATCAACATAAAAGCCGCTATCCCCAAAACAGAACACGGGCAAGTCATTCTAAAATACACAGTATTTAAGCAAGCATTTTACCTTATACATTTCAATAGCTCTTGGTCTTTTAAAAATAAATCCATAGAGCAATGGTAACACCACCATTTGGTGATTTCTTTCTTTTTTTTTTGAATCTTGTATTTAGTCACAAGTCAAAATTCTTTTATGATGTAAGAGAATTGGAATGCTATTTATGCATCACAATGTAATAATTACATAGTATAGAGTGAATCTTCCTCCTCTCCAGGAAAAAAAGATCTTGCCTGGAGATGAAGAGGACAAAAAGCTCACAAAGAAAAATTTTGAAAGAATTTGCCAAGGTCAGGAAGGATTGTTTCTGACAGCTTTTAGCAGTCTTCATTATACATGCTGCAGGGCTAAGTTTCAATTATCATCTTTCCATCTGTTTAATATGAGAAGAAAAGAATACCAGGTGCCTTCTAGAAAAGTAGCCAATGATTCAACTATTAATTGTAAGGAATATGTAGACTATTTCATCTACAAAGATTAAAGGAAGGAAAAAGAACAGATTGCTTTATGTGATTATTTTTTTCAAGCATACATAGTAGTAAAACAATGTTCTTTTGTTACTTGTGAAATGCATAGTATTTAGCGCCGGGAAATATGAAGCAAGACTCTATGTAAATTAATAGATATATAGAAAGAACAGCTACCAGACTAAAGTGAGGAGACAAAAACTAAGGGGAAAGACTTCCAAGAACTCCAAAAGTAGGTCTTGATATATATATTTTTTTCTATTCAGTACTCATGGAAGGAGAGAAATTATAAATGGCTGTGAAGAAACAGTGAACAGATGGCACTGAAAAGTCACCATCTGTGCACCAGGAGGCTGCATGACCCAAGTGCATCTCCTACCTTACCTTGTGGCTAAACTGTGTCTTGTCAATATACTGGTTTGGAGAAGGGTATGCTCCTTCTAAAGATAATCTGTCATTAATATTTCTTCAGATTTAAGAGAGAAGTCAGGGAGAAAACTGTCATTGCTAGATAATTTGATCTCACTGAGAAATAAGAATTCAATTCCCTTAAGAACTCACTAAACAGAAAAACTATGCTTTATCTATAAAAACTGCTTATAAATAATCTAATGAGTCTGTGTATGTGTGTATGTGTGCATGTCTGTGTCTAGTAATGACAGTCCATAACATTCAGCAACAGTGTTGGAAAGTGATGACAGAAAGGAGGAGGATGACAACAGGAAAGCAATTTGTTCTTTTTAACATTGTGAAATGCTATTGTAGAAGTGTTGATGTGTGAGGCTAGAATCTGAAGCATCATCTGTCTCATCTGTGATAACTGCACTCAAGTTTTATGTGGCAATTCATTTGTTATATTATTTATATTATTACTCAAAAGAAAATATTTAACAGAAGAAACTATAAATTCTAAGTAAATACAGATTTTTAGATAAACTGATATAATTTGATTCATGTATACATATACAAATTTCTATGTGTATATAACATTTTTCTAGGAAAACTGTTCATGTCATCAATAAAATTTTTAAGGAGTCTGTGATCCAACAAAGTATAAACTCTTACATTCCAAGAGACCCAGGGAAATATAAAAAGTGTGTATTGGGGAGAGGGAAGAAGAATGGAGCAAAGAAATTCTTTTTGATAATTTCAAAATTCCTAACTGAAGATTAAACTTCTATCAGTTCTCTTCTTCCCTGCTCTAAATTCCTAATCACATTTATATTGGTCCTCCAAAGAACAAAAGAAAAAGATATAATTCTCACATATTATTATTTTTCTAATACAAAGTAGATATTCGCCATAGTATCTTTTTTTATCATAAAATACTAAGGTTAATAGGAATCACATTAGCTTCATATACTATTCTTTCTTCTTTAGTTTAATAATGTTTTTGTTTAGGCATATAAATATAATACATTGAGAAAAAAGTTTGGATGCATTCAAACAAATGTTGAGGCAAAATGGAGGACAGTGAAGAGAAATTCTAAGCCATGGCAGCACAAAGACCTGGCATTAAAGGCAGGCTCTACTGATTTACTGCCTATATAAGCTGATCACTGTATTGATTTTCCATTTTCTCAACTATAAAATGGGAACAATATCTGCTTCATGAGTCCATGAGTATTAAGTGAGTTAACATATTTATAATGTCTTTAATAAACATTCACAGTCTTCTTCCCCTTCTATTGTAAGAGGTTGCAAACTAGTCTAAAAAGAGGAAGGAATTTGGAACCAAACTGGGTTCACATGATATATATATACACACACATATATACACACATACACACACACACATATATATGTGAATGTGGGGCGGCGGGGGGGGGGTGCGGAACAGACAGACAAAAGTGGAGCTAAGAAAGTTTCTCTTCAGATATCCAATAGTAAAGGCTATACTTTTGTATTTTGATTATTTAACAGGAGGCCATTACCCTCCAAAAATCTTAGAAATTAAAAATCTCCAAAAGATCAAAATGCTTTATTTCAGAAGAAAAGTTGAGTTTATACAGATTTTCAGCAAACTGATTAAAGCTGATAATTATGTACTAGTCTCAACACATTAAAAAAAACAAAGATCCTGCTCATCTTCTATTAATAGGAAGGGCCCTTAGTTTTAATTACAATATTTTGAGTTAGTCCATTCTCTGACAAAAGACATCCATTTTACAACTTAAAATAAACAAAGCTAAACAAAATGTCACTTGTGCCTAAGAGAATTCTGTAAGTGGCCTGGTGGCCTAAATTAGCCCAAGTCATATTAGCCTGATGAGGTGGGGGAAGTGGGGGACAAAGCCAAATCAGGAAGCTTTTTACTATTGAATGCAACAACACTATATACAAGGCCTTGTGCTACACACAATTCTTCTTATTCCTATTTTGAAGATGAAAAGAATAACCAGCAGAGGCAAATTTCAGATCCAGGTTTATTTAAATCCAGGGCCAGGAATCTTACCACTAAACTGTATTTCTCATTAAAACAACAAATAAATTTAGAAATCAAAATGCTTCACTTTTGGGGGAATTTGAAATAAAAGAAGCTTTCCTTCTTTCTGGAAGCAAGAGGAAAAGAAACTCTTTTGGTATAAATACTAAAATGTTAATCTACTATATGTAGCCAAATGGTGGTATATAAGTGATAAAAGGATGTTCAAAAAATATGAACACGTATCTGAAAAAGATGAAAATATCAGTAATTTATTTTCCTATTATTTATCTTCAAGCTAATAATTTCAAAACCATGCAGCTACACAAATAGATAAATAAATAAATGTAATTTTAATTGGTCCTCTGCTTTTTATATCTCCAAATAGATGTAGCCTTGGGGAATTAGATTCAAAGTTCAGACACAAAGTAAAAACTAAAAACTGAGAAGTACACTAGAATACCCATATTCAAATGATGTAATCTAACTATATATTTAATAAAACTTAATACCATATCACAGAATTTGAAAATGAGAAACAAGTATTCTACAAAATGTGCCTGGCACAGTTGCTCTCATAACTTCACAGAGGATCTGAATAAAATTTATGTATCGTATAAAATACCTATAAAAAATGTCAAGAACAGAACTAACATCTGTAGAATAGAACGATCATAGTACACTAAATTTTTTTCTTCCTCCTTAAAGTTTATATTTAGGAGACATGACTTACCTTTAACTCTGATGAATGACATTATAAAATAATTCAATATTAATAATTTTACAACACTAAGTTATCAACTGTGAGTCAAACATTTTATTACATGATTTTTCTGTATATTTAAGCCTTCCCTCACTAGTAACAGATGCGTTGCTTTTAATGGTCACATGATACAGTAATTAAGTTTTCCACTTACCCCAGAAAGTTATTCCCTTACTCGGGATGCTGGGAAAAGATTTTCTATTATATAAATAATGAGCAAATTAAACATTATATAAATATTAAATTCAAATATTGATCACGGGAGACGGGAAGATGGCGGCGAGGGGAGTGCATTACCCCCGTGTGCTGCTTCACTGTGTGGGAGTATGACAAGTCAGGACGGCTAAAGGATATCTTGTTAGGAATTTCCAGCAATAGTGGGGTGCTCCAGAACCTGGAGGAAGGATTTCCATCGCATGAGGATCGGCTACGGGGACTCAAACGCGAGAGGTTTGTCGCACGGAGGGTAAC
>NW_026000093.1:14148816-14258610 GCF_001458135.2 Marmota marmota marmota
TTTTTTTTTTTTTTTTTTTTTTTTTTTTTTGATGATGCTGGGAATTGAACCCAGGGCCTTCTGCATGCAAGGCAAGTACCCTACCAACTGAGCTATATCCCAAGCCCAATGTTCTGTTTCTTGATAGAGATGCTCAAATATGTTGACTTTGTGAAAACTTATCAAGATACACATTTACATATTTTTGACTCTCAGTTATGTTTCAAATAAAAATTTTAAAATCACAAAAAAGCCTTTGGCTAAGTTATATAACTTTGATAAATTTCTCTTAGAAATAAAAACGTTAATACCTAAATACATACATATAATTTCTGCAGTGCTTTTTATATTCATGAAACTGGAATTTAAATGCATATCAATAAAATAATGTTAACTAAATTATGGTATATTATAAAATATTATGCAACTATTTAAAGAAAATTATAGTCTAAGTACTGATATGAAAGTATATCCCTGATATTTAAGAGTAACATGAAAAATGTAATTTCATTTTTACAAAACAAAAATCTTCAACCTTTTATGTGTGTAGGTGGTGCTGGAGATGGAACCCAGGGCATCTTACCATGGGCCCTCATTGCTGCCTATCATTCTAGGAAAGTTTTATTTTCTTACTTTTCCCCTTTTTGTATTTTCTAGAGGAATTATTTCAGACTATCTCCGGGTAACCTGCTGTGGCTTAATGTGTCACCCCCAAAGTTCCTTTTTGAAACCTAATCCCAAAGCAATAGTGTTCAGAGATGTGGCCTTTAGAGGTGATTAGGTCATGAAGGCTCTGCCCATGTAAATGGACTAACGTCAATAATATGGGATTGCCGTAGTGAGTTTCTGACATAAAGGACAAATTAAGCCCCCTCTTGAGCTCTCTTCCCTTATGTGCTATCTTGCTCCTTCACCTTTCATCAGATGCAGCATGAAGGCCTTTGCTAGATGCTGGTGCCATGGTCTTGAACTTTCCAGTCTCCACAAACATGAGACACATAAATTTCTGTTCTTTATAAATTATCCAATCTCAGTTATTTCATTATATAGTAGCAGAAAATGGACTAAGAGCCAGCTACTGTGTATACACCTGTAATCCCAATGACTTGGGAAGCTAAGGCAGGTGGATAAGTTTGGGGCCAGCTTCAGGAATTTAGCGAGATCCTGTCTCAAACAAGAAATTTAAAAAGGGCTGGGGATGTAGCTCATTGGTACAGCACCTGAGCTTAATCCCCAGAATCTTCCCCATAAAAAAAGAAAGAAAATGGACTACGACATTAACCAAATTTACCCAACTCTTTCTTCATCATTTCCCAACAGATAATCAAGCATACCATTTGATAATAGAGAAGTCAGCTGAGAAAAAAAAACCCTCAGTGTCTTGTCATTCCACATGCCACACATTTATCTGCACCTGTATCTATTCCCCCAGTCTCTCCTTCCAAACAAATGCCCAGGATTCCATCCTCTCACTTCACAGGTCTTACATCTGAAATGTCCTACATTGCATAAATTCTCTCTTCTACTTTATTAATTTCAAATACACTTGCCCTTCCTAGTTTTTCCCAACTGAATTTAATCCAAAATTCAACTTCTCCCAAATCTGTTGTTCATGTGTTCTCTGAGGAAAACAGCAGTCATATTGCCAGTTATTCCTTCTCTTTCATATTCTATAATCAATCAAGTTCTATTTTCCCTCCTAAAAATATCAGATCCCATCTCCAATGTCCTTACTGCTATTCTATGGCTTCGTTATTGTAAAAATCCACTAATTTATGACCCACACTTGCCCTCCCCTTTCCATCTGAATGGAAAACCAAAGTAGATTCTTTATGATTTGGTCTCTATTATTTATTATCCTCTGTGCTAGTCAGCTTTTCATTGCCATGACAAATACCTGAGAAAAACAACTTACAGGAGTAAATATTTATTTTGCCTCACATTTTTAATATGTTTCAGTCCATGGCTGAATGGCTCCACACTTGAGGTGAGGCAGAAAAATATGGTGGAAGGACATGATGAAGGAGAGAGGCTCAGCTCATGGCAGCCAAGAAGCAGAAAAATAGAATGGGAGAAGGGGCCAGGGAGAAGAGAAACTCTTCTGGGCAGGCCTTCAATGACCTATTTCCTCCAACTAGTTCCCACTTCCCAGTAGGCCACCATTCAATTATCAAAGGATTAATACACTGATAAGGTCAAAGCCCTCATGATCCAATCATTTCTTAATAGCCCCACCTCTGAATACAGAAGACTTTGGAGGACATTACAAATCCAAACCTTAACACTGTCCTTAGTATTCTATGTTTTGTTCCAGTCATACAGGGAATTCCAGAAATTAAACATGCTCTCATCTCTGGACTTTTCCTCTACTCATCATTCCACCTCCCTACTGTATTTCTACACTAAGCTGGTTCCTACTAATCTTTGATTTAGCTTAACTATGCCTCTTCTAAAAAGTATTTCTCTCAGAATTAGGATTAGAACCCTCCTGGGTGTATTCCCCCATATAGTAGCACCAAAATGTACCTATAAACCACTTCCTCCTCCACTGGCCTTTCATCAACTTAAGGGAAGAAACTATCTTATTTATCACAGTGACTCAGCACTTAGCACAGGTATAGGATATAATAATTGTGCAATTAATACTTGAGTACCAAATGAATGGAATGTAAGCCATAAGCCAGTGCCTTTCCATGCCTTCTTAACTGTAAACAGATATTTACTGAAATGAGTTTTGATTCTATTATAGGCAAGCTAGGTAATTTCACAAAAACCTTCCTCCCACTGAGGACAAATAAAGTAGCTGGACAAAATACATAAATCAACTATTGAAAGCATCAGAGAACTAACAAGGCACAGAAATGTAAGCAAGGCAGTAAGAGATGATTCTTTGAAAAAACTAATAAAGATACAGACCTCTAACAAGATTAGAAATGAAAATAAAAAACAGGACATCACAGAAGTCACAGTAATGATTACCTTTGGATGGGACTGGGTAATAGTTGGAAAGCATTCATCAAAGGGTTGTTTTTTTTTTAAATGTAAACAAATATTTCTTAACTTGGGGGGCTATTACATGGATGTTTGCTTTGTGACAATTTATTAAGCTGTACACTTATCTTTTGTGCATTTTTCTGTTATAATTCCTAATTTTAAAAAGTTTTAAAAATGTAAAGACATAATTGGAAACACTTAAAATTTTTGCTATGATCACAAAGGTGGCTGTTATCAATAGGAATTATAGCCACAATGGTGGCTTTTATAAATAGGAATTAATGTATCTTACTTCTTTTTTAAAAACCTGCTTCAAATCAATGTACTCTTCATATTGCCTTATCTAAACCAGTCCTGTTAAGTTAGTAATACCTTCTTCTATATACTCAAGTTCAATTCAAAAGCAAATTCTAGTTATCAAGCACCTTTAAAAAAGAAACCCAGAAGTACCTTTCTTTACACAAATCATTTACAAAGTTCCAAAATGTTTCTTAGCATTTGTTTTAATTCAGTTTTCAACTTCGTAAACTATATTCAAGAGACCTCCCACTTCAGCATTACTGCACGTGTCTAAGATTTTTTATTCTACTTTTTTTTAGTCTCCGTCTCCCTTTTTTAAAACTTTATTCTAATTAGTTATACATGACAGTAGAATGCACTTTTGACACGTCATACATAAATAGGTATACTTTCTCATTCTTCTGGTTTTACATGATGTAGATCACACTGGTCAATTTGTCATATACGTACATAGGGTAACAATGTCTGATTCATTCCTACTATCCTTCCTATCCCCCCATAATGCTTCCCCTCCCTGAACTCACCACTACCTAATTCAAATTAACTCCATTCTTCCCTAGCTCCCCCTCCTTATTGTGAATTAGCACCCACATATCAGAGAAAATATTCAGCCTTTGTGTTTGGGGGATTGGCTTATTTTGCTTAGCATAATATTCTCCAGCTCCATCCATTTACTGGCAAATGTTATAATTTCATTCTTCTTTAAGGTTGATTAAATTCCATTGTGTATATATACCACATTTTCTTTATCCATTCATCTGTTGAAGGACACACAGGTTTAGCTACTATAGAGTTGCCATAAACACTGATGTGACTGTGTCACTGTAGTATGTTGATTTTAAGTCCTTTGGGTATAAACCAAGGAGTGGGATAGCTAGGTCAAACGGTGGTTCCATTCCAAGTTTTCTGAGGGATCTCCACACCACTTTCCATAATGGCTGTACTAATTTGCAGTCCCATCAGCAATGTATGAGTGTATCTTTTCCCCCACATCCTCACCAACCTTTATTGTTGCTTTTATTCTTGATAACTGCCATTCTGACTGGAGTAAGATGAAATCTGAGAGTAGTCTGTCTAAGCGAACTGTTGATAAAAATTTTCTGGTATTCTTGTTCATTTGGTTACTTTTATATAAAATTCTGATTGCCAGTTGCTCAGATAACAAATGACAAGGCACAATTCTTTAAAACATTAAGTTCCTAAACCTAAGGCAAAATCTTGAATGTACATCATTCAATTCTTTAATATCTTGAGGAACTCAGAGCTGCACATTTGGCATGCATTTTTATTCACTGCAGATTTATAAACGTGAATCAAATTTATGGTTAAAGAATCATTTTTTTAAAAAAGGTTTTAAAATTAAGAATTGGGCTTCTGATTACTTTCTACGCTTAATAAATACATACAATTAAACTCTTAAAAATTTTTGAAGATACTACATACAGGCTTATAGTCTAATCTAGTGTAGTACTGACTATAAGAAATAATAAACTATTTTTTGTGGGGAGGACTGTTTGGCAGGGTAATAGAAGAGTAAATGAAGAAATAAACACAACTTGAAAAACACTTTATTTTTCCTTCCAAACTTGGTGAAAACATATAATGAGATATAGCTATACTAAATAAAATTTATAGCAGTCCAATCAAAGACAAGAAAACATCACTTGAACTGATGCAATGTCTGTTTTTAAGACTGCTACAGCAAAAGTTCCTGGAGTTTCATAGCTTGTTAGTCATAAAGATAAGGTTGTCATTAAATTTTAAGTGTCTAAAATTTTTAAGTTATAATTTAAATATGGTGGGGTTTATCTTTATAAGGTCTATGACAATCACTCAAGGAAACAGCCAATTATCTTCAAATCATTAGAGAGATGACCCATTTTATAGAAAATGCCTAAAAAGATTAATAGAACATTTCTTAATTATTTGGTTGGCTAGATCATTAGAAAAATGTTATTTAAGTATTCTCAGAATATGAAAAAAATAGATAATCATATTAGTGTATCCCAAATGACAGTTTATATAAGATACTTTTTGTAGATAGGAATGTTTGGCAGGGGACAATGATACAAAAGAAAAATAAGAACCATGAAGTAAAAAGTTCAAACAACTTTATTCAATTTAAAGTTTCTGTTCTTTGAGAATATGTCCTTCCTTCATTTTGTCCCTGTATTCTTTTAGGGTACAAGAAGAACAGATAAATTTTATTTGATTTTCAATTTTCAATAGTTGGGATTGAACTCAAGGTGCTCTGTCACTGAGCTATACATACCCTAGCACTTTATAAAAATTCTGAGACAGGGTGTTCCTAAGTTGCCTTGAAATTGCAGTCCTCCTACCTTAGCCTCCTGAGTTGCTATGATTGCAGGCATGTGCCACCATGCCAGGCTAAATATTTATTTTTTTAAATGTTCTCACTTATAACAACTTGAACTTGTCAGATCTATACCAACACCTTACGATATATTTTTAAATTAAAGTTGCTTTTTATTTATAAAATAATCATCAAGCCCATAATTTTACAATGCATGCACAATACTGTTACACATATTTAAATTTAAAATTGACAAATTTGTTAACACACAAATTTATATTTCTGAAGAATTTTATTTTTTTATTTGTGCACTATAAGTACACACAACAGTGGGATTCACTGTGATACATTCTACCTAAGCTCAAAGCATAATTTGGTCAATTTCATTCCCCAGTATTTACACTATTTTTTTGAAATTAAACTTTGAAATTCAAGTCCAGTGTCTACTACTATACCTCACAACAGGCTAGTCTAGACTTTATGTCAGAATACTTTACCATAACTATAAAACAATGATAAAGTATTTAACCTCTGGGTACAATGTACTAGCAGTAATTAAAAATAATATTCCACATGCTCATGCAAAATTAAGTAGAAATATATATATATATTATATATATATTTTTATATATACACACATATATATTTTCCCAGTACCTAGTATAGAATCTGACATAGTATCATTTTGCTCAATCCATAATGAATAAATCTTAAGCCCTGTATTACATCTCTCAATAAAAAAGTAAAATTGGCTGAATATCTATGAACACAAGCTAATTAAAACTTGACAAAAAAAATGTTTTTTTCAAGTTAATGGTCTTCAAGGTGTATTTAAACTTCTGAAGGACATATTTAAAGTTATTTTTCTCTCTGTAGGATAAATGTCAACAAGAGCCAGGCACCAAGGCCTCTAACCCCAGTTACTCAGGAGTCTGAGGCAAGAAGCTCAAGGCCAGTTTAGGCAACTGTGACCCTGCTGTCTCAAAAGTTTTTGAGAGGCTGGGGTGTGGCTCAGTGGTAGAGTACTCCAGGGTTCAATCCCCAGTATCACAAAAATAAATAAATATATACATAAAAACAAAAAGTCAGCAAGAGAGGTTCTGTTTCCACTTAAAGACCTGTCATTTGCATGTGAGAATCCCTGGAATATAACCACATATTGAGTGACAAGTATTTTCTTCTTGAAGTACTTTTGTAATTTTAAGCAGTGCCAGGCAAATGAATCAAGTAGCTTGGCATTAATTTTAAAACAGTGCTTTGAAAAGACAGTTCAAATACTTTCAGTGATCAGTAAGTACAAATAAACTACTTGGGAATCAACAATACTTTCTGACTGAAAATGCTGCCCTTGGCCCAAAGACAGACATGATGAAAATTCACTGCAGAAGTGATTCCGACAAGTTGTATAATAATTAGTCCCTTGCATGTTACATGTACTGCTCTACTGTGAAAACTCAGCAAACTATATCTTTTTAAATAAAGTAGTTTAGTTTTTGAAATCTTAAAGTTATTCACTGAAGCATTAGTTGTGAAAGAAAAAAAAAATCTAGAGGCAATGTAAACGCATATCAATAAGGAAACAGTTAAATTCAACATACCCAATGTAAATTTGTGGACATTTTAAAAAAAGAAAACAAAAAAATGACAAATCTTTAAGGACAACAACTTCAATATTTTGGTTTTCAAAAAGCTATGCATGAAAATATTTGCATAATAAAATATTAAATAAAAAAAGTTCCAAACAAACAAGTATATATTATTTCATTTTAAAAAAAATAGGGGCTAGGTATGTAGCTTCTTGGTAGTAAAAGCACTTAGCATGTGTGAAGCCCTGGATTTGAGTTAGATCCCTAGTACCACAAAACAAACAAACACACAAACAAACACCTAAAACACAGTAGAAATAGTGGTGCAATAGGTATCTTGTGTAAACACAAAGAAAAAAAGATTTGAAAAGCTACCATAACATTGACTATATCTGAGGCTTGTCAATAGAATCAGCCATTTATTTTTTCCTTTTTGCACTTGCCCTTCTGTTACTCTGTTTTTTTTTCAACAGAAGACACTACTTTTGTAATTTTTTTGAAGACCAGTAGCATTTTTAAGATTAAGTAAGTGAATAAATCTAAGAAGTAAAGACATAAAAATTATTCAAACTTTGGACTATATAAGTAAATAATAAACATTAACAATATACAGACTTGGGGAAACCACGTAGGCTATAAATTCCTATTTTCCTATTTCAGACATTCATCCTTTATGATTTTTGCCATATTCAAATACTCTTAATAGTTCAGTCTAAATCAACTCACTTTTTAAAAAATTATATAAATTTATCCTCATCCTAAGCAATAATATTTATGCAATCAAAGCTTATAGTTCAAAGTATTTTTCCAAATACATTTTAAGATGTAGTCATGCATCGCTTAATGATGGAAATACATTCTGAGATCATTATGCTAACATCAGAGAATGTACTCACACAAACCCAGATAGTAAAGGTTAAACGCTCAATGTGGCCCCTTGATGCAATCAAGAGACAAAGTAAACACAGGATGTAAGGTACAAGCTGCTGCAACAGCAACATAGCATATTGTTTTACAATAAACTCTTCTTTCTTAATAAGTAGTACTCCTTAAAATAATGATAGGAAGTATAGAAAAGTAAGTATATAAACCAGTAGTATTTATTATCATTATTAAATATCCTCTACCATACATAATTTTGTGCGCTGTACTCTTATACAACTGTCAGCACAGGTTTGTTTATACTGGCGTAACCACAAACACATATAATGCATTGCCATATGACATGATGGATCCGATGTCACCAGAGATAGGAACTTTCTAGCTGCATTTATAATTGTATGAGACCACTGTTCTGTATGTACTTAACTATATTTTGCACTCCCTACCTGAATCCAAATAGATGGGATTAAATGAGATAGCATGACTAAAATGAATATAAGATTGATTCCTATTATATCTAAAATCATCTCTTAGGAAATCAGTCCACTCTACTGCCAGTACATATTACATATCAAATCAGTATTTACGAGTATACAAAAAATTCATTTCAAAAAGTAAGAAAATTTCTTAAAGGTTAAAAAAGTTATACTGCTTTATAAAAATACTTACATATTTAAAATACAATATCATGTATGTGTTTTTTCAGAGTTTTCCTATTTATCTGAGTTTTTATATTGTAACCACAACCAACTCATGCTAGTCAAATCCAGATGCATAAGCTAATCTGTTAAATAGTATCAAATGTTTATACAATTTATTTGGTAATAATGGCTTGTAGCCTGACTGGCTGACACCTTCAAAAGAATAAATGAAAGAACTGATCTAGAGGTGGCATGTACTGGTCCCTAAAACAGCTCTTCATATAGCAATTTTACTATCCATTATGCTGCTTTTCAGAGGCAGAGTCATATATGTGCAATTTAATATAACAAATGATGAATATCACTGATGAACACGTGCTTGCAAATCAATAAGTGAAATATTAGAAGCCCAATGGGAAAAAAAGGCATAGGACATCAGTAGGCATAGAATACAACTGGAAATGTGTAGAAACACAAATGGAAAATAAAATGTAAAAAAAATGTTTAAGGATATCACTAATAAATAAATGTTAAACTGTTATAACTTTTTCCTTGTGAAATTGGCAAAGATGAGGCTGGTTATGTGACTGTGCTTTGCATGAGACAGACCCTGGGTTTGATACCTAGCAAAGATGAAAATGGGGACACCTCAGCATTGGTAATAACATGAGCAAAGTATAACCTTTCTGGTGGATGCCCTAGCAGTATGTACACATAACGGTGCTTTCACGTTTATACTCAGCAATTTCATGTCTACAAAGTCATCCTAAAGAAATAATCCGACTCTGAATCTGAACTGAAAAAGTTATTCTCTTGAGACTATGAGTAGTTTTTAAAAAGTAGAAAAGAAAAAAAAAATATCTAACAAAAGGTTGGTTAAATACACAACAGTAACTCATCCATGCCTGAAAGACATTAAAAAGATAATGTAGGGGCTAAGGCATAGCATGGTGGCATGTTGAGAGCCACAGTTTAGTCAGAATTTTACGCCTGGCATTTTTGCCAGAGGGAATGGTTGAAATGTGACCCTGCTCTGGGATTAGGGCGGATCCTGCTGGGATTAGGGCAGATCCTGCTGGGATTAGGGCGGATCCTGCACCGGTGAGAGTTCTGGAATAAAGGTTGCTGTTTGAACCTACAAGGCTGTGTGTCCACTTGGTTATTTTGTGCTCAGTCAGACTGCAGCAGTGGCACAATGCTGGCCTAGCATGCACAAGGCCAAGGTTCTATCCCCACACCACAAAAAATAAATAATAATAATAAATAAAATATAAACAAATAGGGCTGGGAATATAGTTCAGTGATAGAGAATTTGCCTAGCATACATGAGGTCATGGGTTCAATCCCCAGTACTGCAAAATAAATGATAGTTTTAGTTCTGAAAATGAAAGCTGCTCCATATATAAGCTGTATCATAAAACACTGAATATAATCTCATTTTTCTAAATAAATGTGTTTAGACATATTCATTTAGGTCAAGGGATAGCAATATAGCTCAGTGATTGAGCATTTGCCTAGCAGGTGTGAAGCCCCAGGTTCAATCTCCAGCAACTAACAAACTCTCTCTCTCTCACTCACACACACACAGTCAAGAAGAGAGGCTGACAAATCTTTTTATGTGACAGATCAGTAAATAAATCTTTTAGGTTTGTGGGTGATATATATGGTCTGTCAAACTTGCTCCATTACCCTTATAATGGGAAAGCAGCCACAGACAATATGTAAATAAACATGAGTAACCAATTCTGATAAAACACTAAAATTTGAATTTCACACAATTACTATGTGTCACAAAATAGGCTTTAAAGGAATTTTTTTTTTTTCAATCACTTACAAATGAAAAAAAAAAAATGCTCATGGCTCTAGTTCATACAAAATGGGTCTCAGGCTACTTTAGGCCTCAAGCTATGGGAAGTCAACCCCATGTCTAGAATATACAGTAAAGCATCATCAATGGATATCTTTTGAAGATGGGATTACAGTGTCATTTTTTTTAATTACTTAATTTTGTGATTTCTATCAATAGAACAAAATAAAAAATCAAATATCTGAGTAATGAATAGAAATCAACATGTTGAACAGCAGTGATACAGCAAGACTGCCCAAGAAAACAAACTGTGGAAACTGAAGTTTATCAGTACTTCAGTATCTACTGTACTATGCTGTCTCCCCCCGCCCCGCTTTTTCAGGCTATTTGCTTTCTTCATTCCTTTCCTTATGTCCATAAATTCACCAGTTACCCACATCTATTTCTTTTATGTTCATCAATCACGTCAGCCCAATAATTCTTTCACATCTCAGGTAAAGTTATGTTTGACAGTGCCAGCTCAATAGCTTCCAATGAAATAACCTTGAACACTTCCATGTTCATTAAGTTAAACTCCTTAGACATGGACTCAAGCTCCTTCACAAGCAATCTGACCTTACTCTGAGAATTCTGAATCACTCTCTTATGGTAGGAATCCTAAACTTCAATTAATTAATTACTTTATTTATTTTTGGACTGGGAACTAAACCCCAGCAGTTCTTTACCACTGATCACACTATTTCCCCTGACCTTTCTATTTTTTTGAGACAGGGTCTCCCTAAGTTGGTGAAGTGGGCCTCAAACTTGGCACTCTTCCTGTTTCAGCCTCCCAAATTGGTGGGATTACAAGCAAATACCAAAGCACCCAGCCTAAACTTCAATTTAACAGGATTATTCTACTGTGCTCTGAATAAGCCACCTGTCTCTTGTAGTTCTTTATTCCTCTTATACTATTTACTTCCATAATAGCCATGTTCAACTAATGTAATATTGGGAAAATGAGGGATACAGATGAAATAACCACTATGAATACCCAGTATTTGCCATGTGCTAAAGAAATGGTAGGGATTATGCATTTATGTACATTTCCCCTATTTCTTTCCACTTTAATGGCAAGAATAAAAATACAATACTTGTATTTGTTAAACTATGTTTATGAACTTTATTAATAACCTCAAAGTTAATTGTATTAATCATTTACTGTTTAAAAAAAAACACACAAAAATACCTCTCAATATTGTTTTGTACTCACACTTCCAGGTTATTGTCCCACCTCCCATTACAGATTTGTTGCTCACAAGAAATAACATAAGTTTCATCAGTAACATCAGTTTCCTATTCAACTCTTAGGATATTGGGTTAAGGTTAAAGAGCAAAATTTTTGCAAGGAGAAAGCCCAAGAGTAGCCCTCCTGAATTCCAGCCCTCCCCTTTCAGTAGCATAATTTTTAGGCAAATTAACTTTTTCTCCTCAACTGTAAAATGAGGATAACTCCTACTTCATAAGACTTGTAAAAATTATACGAATTGGTGGAAACAATTGTACAGGGCTTCATACATAGTAAGAATTCCATAAACAGAAATTAGCAATATAATTATTACTGCTTAAAGCATAACGTTAATGCCTAGATTATTTGGTACCTTTGTTTCTGGTGATTTTGAGAATCTGAACACAGGATTGTGAAACCTGTAGTACATTCTTGTAGTACAACTAAATTAGCGGTGTTCATACTTTTTAATGTGTGCCTTATTTTACTCAACTTCTCTAAAAAGTAAATGGTTAGAGATAAAGTGTAACTATTGATCATGAAAAAAAAGCGAATACATAAAAGAGATGAAATTATATACGGCATATACATACTTCAAAACAACCCGGAGAGGGAACAAGAGTGGCCATAAATTAATAATTACTGAAAATGGGCGAGGCATACATTGAGTTCTTCATATTATTTGCTTAACTTTAGTCTGAAGATTTTCATAATTTCTTAAAACGCTCAAAGGCCTACTTCTCTAGGGCTTCATGCAAATTCTGGGCATGGTCAGGGAAATACATATTGGAAAGTCCTGGGAGGCAAACAGTGACACCGCAATGCAATCCAGGTGTAGCCGGTTAAACCTCCCAGGCAGAACCCCGGGTATGCTCCTCCCCTGGAGTCCGCGAGGCTGGCTCCACGAGGCCCGGGAGAGGGCACAACACGGAGGGGAAACGCCGCCTGGCGGCCAGCACGGAAACTGGGTTCCCAAGACCGTCAGGAGACGGGGGAGGGGCAGGAGACGTGGGATAGGTGGGTGGGTGAGCGAGTCCCAGTCCAGTGGGCGAGGCGACTTCTCTCAGCTCCACCGAAGCACCCGGCCCACCAAGGCTCTCGGCACCGCCCGCTGTCTAGGACATCACTGCCTCTCTTCGATCCTGGAGCAGACGCCCAGCCGGCCTATGAAGCCCGCCGGCCTCCCAGACCCGGGTTCCTTCAGCTCCTGCCCTGTTACCGCGGCGTCCCACCGCCGTCAACCCCTGGGCCGCCTCATTCCCCCCCCTTGCCAACCGTTTTTCCGAGTCCCCAGACTCACTTACCTCGGCCGCGCGGCAGCCAGCACCTTCTCCTGCTACTCCGGCTTTCAGATTGGCTGTCCCGGGACGTTGCTGTCAATCAGCCAATCCCCGCCCCGAGCCGGGATCAGGCTGACCAATTAACTGTTTGTTCCGGCTCGGAGGCGGGCTCAGGGAGCCGCGGGCGGAAGGTGTGGCTACCACCTCCAGCGCCGGCAGCCACCTTTCCCCGTCGGTGTGCGCACGCGCGGGAGTCCGTGATGGGCGTGTGCTTTCGCCAGGCCTTGGCTTTGTGTCTTCACTGCTCCGCCCTGGGAAGTACTTTTGTTTGTAAACGTCATGCTCTAGGTGTGTAGGAAGACCCACATTCTAAAGGTAACCGCAAGTGTGTATTATGCTGTGAGTCAATCCTAACCTGTGTTGCACTTTTCGTCCCATGCTGTGGGGACTTGGTTTCACCCGGCAGATCTTTATACTGCGGACCTCACGTCCGGGGTGCCTTTCTGTTTGGGAGGAGTAGGAGAGGGGGTTCGCCAAAGTGAATGAAGATTTTTACAGTACTTCCTTCAGGTCCAGTGTCTATGTAGTATGGCTCATTGGGGTACATGGTTCTTAAATACCTAATCTTGTCCTAAAAATATGATCCTTCAGCAAGGAAATGTGTTTAGGAGTGATAAAACATTAACATGTAGAAGACGACTATCTGTATTTCTTTTTGGCTTTTCAAGAGGCTGTTGCTGATTGGCTGTCTCTCTTACCCTCCCATTGCAGTTGATCCAGGAGGTTACTGGGTAGGTGCTTGAGCTCAGAAGTTCTTGCCCTAAGTGATTCAAGTCTTCCTACCCAAGGAATTCCCTCCTTCAGCATGAACTTTAAAACATTTACTCAACAAGGGCTTATTGGGAGCCTATTATGACAGTACAAATATATTTAAAAAACAAAAATCCTTGAACCATGCCTAGAGTGAGGCTACAGGGTAATTTGGAGATAAAAACACAAATTTAAGAAATGTGATCACATGTTATGATGGAAGTACAAAGGGTCCTAGGAGACTCGTCTGAGCTTACTGGTGGCTTAAGGAACATTTCAGGAAGTAGTGGATGCTTGATTTGAGGCTTACTGAAAAAGCAAGAGCTGAGCTGAATGAATGGGGGGTGCAATAGACAGTCGTGTTTCTGGCAAAGGACACTTGTTTCTTCTGAGATACTTCTAAGGTGGATTTACTGCTAAGTTAATGCATGTGCTTCAGGGCCCTGACTTTCATTTGCTCTTTCCATGGCCCAAAGGGGGACCTTGGTACCAAGTTCACATGGTCATATGTTGTCTTTACTTTTTTTTTTTTTTTTTTTTTTTGAGACAGAGTCTCACAGAGCTGCTTAGGGCCTTGCTAAATTGCTGAGGCTGGCCTCAAATTTGTGATTCTTCTACCTCAGCCTCCTGAGGCTCTGGGATTACAGGCATGTACCACCATGACCAGCTTGTCTTGTACTTTAAAAAGAATGTGTCCAAATAAAGTCCAGTTAACACCTGTTTTTCCTTTCCAGCTTCCCTTCTTTCACACTTCCCTTTGTCTTAAGTGCCCTTGGAGTGGCCCTGAACATTTTTGGAATCTGGACCACTTCGCCATAAGTTATTGCTGTCTCTCCCAATAATGGAATGACTTTTAGGAATTCTCCTAGTCTAGCTGTATACCATCTCACTCAATGCTGGGATACAAATGGACTGTCATAGTTGTTTGACACTGAAAGTATGTGGCTAGTGAAGGAAAAAAGAGGGTTTGAAATGTGTTGAGCTAGAAGCTAATGTATGGGAAAATCTTCCAGTCATCACACTTAAAGTTACAAACAGGATACTTTGCCTTTTGTTTTTAGTAAACTTATTTTAGATTCGCAGAAAAATCGCAAAAAGAGTGGATGAAATTCCTTTGTACCCCTCATCTATTTTCCTTTAATGTTAGCATCTTATATTACTGGAATACATTTATAAAATGAAGCAACCAGCATTGGTACATTATTATGGACTATACTGCACACTTTATTTAGATTCTACTAATGTCCTTTTTCTCTTTCAGGATCATATCCGAGATGTCACATTTCATTTAGTCATCATGTGTCCTTAGTCTCCTCTGGTTTGTGAAAATTTCTTACTTTTTTGTTTTTCATGACCTTGATATAGCTATGACAGGTTTGGGTATCTGCTCAGATATTTTGTAAAATGTCCCACAGTTTGAGTTGCCTGATACTTTGCACATAATTGGACTGTGATTATAGGGTTTGAGGAAAATATAGTGAGATGCTTGTTTCATCATATAATATTAGCATAGTTTAATAATGATATTAACTTTTATCATCTGATCAGCATCGTGTTTGCTAGTTTCTCCACTATAAAGTTGCGTTTTTTCCCCTTTCCATATTCTTGCCCTTGACAGCAAGTCACTAAATCCTGCCCACTGTCAAGGAAGTATAGGATTAAGCTTCGACTCCTGAAGGGTAATATCTATACATTATTTGGAATTCCTCTATAAGGAAGATTTGTCTCTTCTTCCCATTTATTTATACTCAGTCATTTACTATAGCTTCTTATACGTTTATTTATATGTCATTTTATATTTATACTATGATTTTTATTTGTTGCTCAAATTGTTCCAGATTTGGCTACTGGAAACTCTTTTAGGTTGTCTTGTGTGTCCTTTTTGTCTTTTGATTACCTCCTTTTTTCTAGATCTACAGGATGCTCCAGGCTCATATTGTATATTTCTGTCCCCATCCTAGAATCAGCCATTTTTCCAAGGAGCCCTAGAATGGTCTTTAAAACTAAGATCTCAGTACTGAGTGTGCTTATTGCTACTGGAGAATCTTTGAATCTAGCCTTTGTTAGAGCTGGTAAATATTGTTACCACCATGTTTTTTTCTTTAAATTCTTCATTTACAACTCTGTGATAGGCAGCCTATAAGGTGTCCCCATTAAGCCTTACCTCTTGGTAGTCACACTTTTGTGTGTTTTCCTCCTTTTGAGCATAGAGTGGACCTACTGACTTGCTTCTAATGACTTGAATATAGCAAGAATCAGAGGATGTGATTTATTAAGTTACAAAATGACTGTGGCTTCCATCTTGCTTGCTTGCTTTTGGTTCTTCTTTCCTTCCTCTGAGGGAAACCAATGACATATATGAGCTTCACTAAGGAGAGGCCCACATGGCAAAAAACTGAGGGAGGACTGTGGCCAACGGCCAGTAATGAACCTCCAGTCATCAGCTTGTGGGAAACTAAATCCTGCTAAAAGCCATGGAACTTGAACTTGGAAGGAGATCCTCTCTCTCTGGAGTCTTGAATTGACTGGAACCCGAGCTGGCAACTTGATTGCAGCCTTGTGAGAGAGGCAGACATTCAGCTAAGCTGCACATGGACTTCTGATGCACAGAAACTGAGAGAAAATAATTGAATATTATGTTGAGCTGATAAGTTGCATGGCAATTTGTTAGGAAGCAATAGATAACTATACAATTTTGGTCTCTTCCACAAGATCAGTGGAGCTATTTAAAATATATATGCCCAAGTCCCTACTTAGAATCTTAGGTGATTGTTCTGCATAGCTAAGTTTGAAAACAAATATAGATACAGGGCAATCCATTTGAGAATATTAGAAAAAAAATGGACTTTTGTTTTCTTTTTAATGTATTTGATCCTGGAGTTTTTGACCCAGATTAATGACTCAGCTTTCTTGACAGAATCAAGAAAACCGAAACTTTATCTGCTTTGGAGTATTTACTGAATAAAAGGAAAAAGTGCCAGAGCTCTCTAACTTACTGTGTGGCCTTGAAAAAGTTCCTTGATTTCTCTATATCTTCAGATTCCCAGAAAAATAAGACTGTAATACCATTTTTAAGGAAAGAGATTTATTCATTTTTAGGTATATTATGCAATAGAAAGTGACCAAACTCTGAGCTTCCTTCCACGTAGAGATTTAATCCCTCTAATCCATATTGGTAGACAGATGTTATATTTTGTTGTGGAAAGAATGTGGACTTTGGAGTCAGACTGATTTCAAAATATGTCCCATGCCACTGGCTAGCTGTATGTATCCTTGGGCAAGACAGCCTCCCTGGGTCTCCTTTTCCTAACCTGCACAGTGAACTTTCTCAGAGTATTCTTGAAAACCTATTGTGTAACATTTGTCAGATGCCAAGGATAATTCACCATGGAGGACATATAATCAACTCGTCCAGTTATGATCCACTGGTTAGTAAAGTAGGGAACAGTCAAAGGTCCACAACAGCCTGTTTCTCATAATAGGTTTAATGGCAACCTCATTTGATGAAGAGAGGTTGTAGCTTGGTGGTACTTTGCCCCTGTGTTAATTCCCCACCCCACCCCCCCGCCAGCTTTGAATACTTCTATGTAAAAAATATAACACACTGAAATGGGGCTTGAATACCTACATTAGAATTCAGGCAAACCTTGATAGCAAAATATCATTGTGTAGAGTAATGACGTGCCCACAGAGGTTTTAAGACAAGTTGAGGTTGGATGTGTGTGGGAGAGGTTGGACTACTGATCCAGTCCAGTCTAGGCCAATTGTGAAAACCAACATTATCTCACTGGAGATTAGAGTCAGGGATATAGACAGTGCCCATTGACTACAAAGCTCCTTTAATCACAATAATAGGCAGAAATTATTGATAGGTGATAAGATTTTAATCTTCTTTAGTCATATAAAGCTCAATTAAAAGAATATTTTTACTGTGCCTAGTGACAAGTTGTTAAGCAATTTTAATTTTGTCATATAATTTTGGTTGTTCTAAAAAGAATATTTTATTCTTCTCTTTATTGTCTTATGAAGTAACAGAAAAGTTCCGTATTCAAATGTGTCAAGAGACCACAACCTTTCAGAAATTGTGACATTCCTTGTTATAAATCTAGCCCTTGATCTGGACACAGCAGCACATGCCTGTAATTCCAGAGACTGGAGAGGCTGAGACAGGAGGATCAGAAGTTTGAGGCCAGCCTCAGCAAGTTAGGAGGCCCTAAACAACTTGGTGAGATCCTGTCTCAAAATAAAAAAGGACTGTGGTTATGGCGCAGTGATTAAGTGCCCCTGTGTTCAATCCCCAGGATCCATAAATAAATAAATAAATGCATGAATGAATAAATCCAGCCCTTGGGATTGATCTGACTTATAAGGCTCTTTTTTATGTTTTGTTTTGAAATTTGTGGTTATGAAAATGTCACATATACACAAAAATATAGTACTAGGAATCCTCTTGTATTCATCAGCCAGTGTACAGCTACATCTCATATAACTACAAGCTTTCCCCTCCTCTGATTTTTCCTTTCCTTCCTCCCTTTTTCTGGGATGGAACACAGGGGCAAAGTACCACCAACCTACATATCCAACCCTTTTTATTTTTTGAGACAAGGTTCTTATTAAATTGCCAAGGCTGGCCTCAAACTTTGTGATCTTCTGGCTTCAGCGTCCTGAGTCACTGGAATTACAGGTGAGTGCTACCACACCTAGTTGCTCCTCTTATTCTTTTGAAACTCATCTCAGGTCATTCCATTCATAAATATTTCACTGTATATCACTAAAAGATAAATAGTTTTTTTAAGAATATAACTATAATACCATTGTTACATCTAAAACATTAATTAGTTCCTAATATTAAATAAGTGTTCAAATTTACCTTCATGTCTTTTTTTGTTTTTTACAGTTTATCTAGATGGTTTATTTGAATCCACATCCAAAAAGAGCCACATGTTACTTTTGCGGGTATGTCTCTTGAATGTATTTCAATCTACAGTTTCTCCTTCCTGCTTGTTTATTTAGAAACACCTGCCAGGCTCAGTGGCACAAGCCTGTAATCCCAGCAACCAGTTAGGCTGAGGTAGGAAGATTACAAATTCAAGGCTAGTCTCAGCAATTTAGTGAGGCCTTAAACAACTTAGCAAGATCCTGTCTCAAAATAAAGAAAAATGCTGGGGATGTAGCCCACTGGTAAAGTACTCCTGGGTTCTGTCCCCACGACTCATGCCCCCCCACCCCCGCAAAAAAAAAAAGGAGGAGGAGGAGGGGGAAGAGGAGACTTGCAATGGAACTGTTAAAACACTCTTCTGCCTTATAACCTAACTCACAGTTTCGTTTTGTTTTTGTTTTTGTTTTGGTACTAGAGATTGAAACCCAGAGGTGCTGAACCCCTGAAACATATCCCCAGCCCTTTTTATATTTTATTTTGAGATAGAGCTCACTAAGTTGCCCAGGCTGGCCCTGCACTTGGAATCCCCCTACCTCAGCCTCCCAAATTGCTGGGATTACAGGTGTATTCCACAACACTGCTTTAGATTCTTGTGGTCACAATTATTGGGTTAAAAGGTTATTTATAAGAATAGGTTTTTCTTTGTTGTTTAAGTGCTGGAATAATTTACATTTTGTAGAAATATATGAAGAGTTTTCTACCAGTAACATTGTATAATTTTGATTTTTGCCAGCCTGATGAGGTTTAAGGGATTATTCACATTGTTATGTTAATCTGCATTCTCTTATTATAAGTGAGTTTACATGGTTTTTTTTCAGTTTATTGACCACATAGATTTTCTCTTTATTAAATGCCTATTTATGTTCTTTGCCCAGTTTCTATAGAATTGCTTATTCCCTGCTCTTCATTAACCTCTGTCTGCTCACTAGGTTGCACATTTACCCCCAAACTTATTGTGTATTAATATCACCTTATATTTTTTATCCTACTAAAAATTGCTTTTTCTTTGGTAGTGTTAGGGTTTGAACCCTGGGGCCTTGAGCTTGCTAGACAAGCACTTTATCACTGAGCTGTATCCCTGGATTCCAAAATTGCTTTTCAAAACAAGTCAAATATGTTATTTTATTAACTTCTTAGTTTCTGGTCTTGTTTAAGTTTCTCTGTATCTCTAGGTTATATATGTAGTTTCCAAGATTTGAGGTTTTAATACATCTGGAATTAATCTTTTGGTAAATGATGAAATATATAGGCCCAATTTCATTTTCATACAGATGGATAGCAAAAGATTCCATTCATAATTATTTATTATTCTTTTAAATTTTATCTTTGTCATGTTTTAAAATGTACATTTGATAGTTCATGTACAAAATTTATGAATAAATATACGTCAAAAGTTTGTGTTCAAAAATTTGTTTATTGTTGTTGTTTTTAAACTGAAAAGGGTTTTTTATCAAAAAGTTTCAGAAAACACTACTCCCTGTGCTCCTTAGACTCTGAACTTTTTAGAGGGCAAGGATTATGTTCTTCCATATCTTTAAATCCATAGCTAAGACTATTTCTGACACAATATACATGTTCAAAAAATGACTGTCAAATGATTGAGTGAATAAAATAGCCACTATCTGAATCATGTATCTTAAGCAACACAGCTATTAGGAAACTTGACATTCCAGCTGTGTCCTGTGGTAAGATACCCAAGGTGAAGAAAAAGTGATGATTCATAATGGTAAGTAATATAACTTCCTTGGTGTCAAGTTCAGACACTTTTAGAATGGGATGTGAGTTCTTAAAACCTTGAAAGATTTCCCTGAGGCTTGTAATCCATAGGTGCTTAGGAAAGTGGTAATTATCTTTTTGTGGATGCATCTTGTGCTTTTTAATGCTAGTCATCATTTCTTTGTCATGACAGTTTGCAGGAAGAATTGGTCTTAATGGCAGAAGAATTATTATATTTTAGACTGTAGGAACTTCCAAATGACAAAGACTATGGAACATATATTCTGGACAGTGTCAAAAAATTCCTGCCATTAATTACTAGTTGGGAAAATGCTATATGGCTTTTCCCTTCCTAATACAAAAATTAACCTTAGTATAAATAGCAAGTTTAATTTCCTAGACTATTGAGTTGTTTTTATAACAATACTGTACAAAACTTCATTTACTCAACCAGATGGGGTATGTTTAACCTGGTTATGCTCTTTGGACTTAGTATTATTTGCTGCTGCTTTTTTTTTTTTTTTTTTTTTTTTTGCAATTTTATGCACTTACACCCCACCCCATTTCTTTTTTAAATTCCAGCAGTTGATTGATTATTACAACCGGTATACCATTGGACATTCTGCATCATCTTTTTTTTTTCTTTATAATTTAGACTCAGTGCTTCCCCACCACCACTCCAACTCCCTCGTGGCTTTGGGGAAAAGAAACCAAGCCAGACACCTACTCCACCACCCCTTCATGCAGGCAGTGATCCAGAGATGCTGAACAGCTGATCCACATCCCCAGGTTTTTTTTTAGTTTTTGAGACAGGGTCTCACTAAATTGCTGAGGCTGGCTTTGAACTACCATCCTCCTGCCTCAGCGTCCAGAGTGGCTGGGATTACAGGAGAGTGCTACCATGGCTGGCCAGGCTTGTTTTTGCTATAGGTCAAATGTTGTGAAAAAGAATAGTATGGCTTTATTTTGCTCCTATTTTCTTCTTGCGTTTATTACAAGAGGATAATCAAAAACAAGGAACACATGGCACAAGTAACCATTTGGTTTTTAAATTTCCTTACAAAGTACAGAAGATATTAGCCCATAAGAGGCCTCTCAAATATAAGCTACATAGCAGAATCAAATTGTAAAAGAGGGAATCCAAAATCCTGTTGTTGGGTAGTAGCTAGCAACAAGCAGTGAAATGCAGGCAAGGTCACTAGTATTCTTTAAATTATTTTAGGGTCCTACTTTAAACTACTTCCAAAGTAGACAAGAAAGCAAAGGGTGGTAGTTAATTTGTGGAAAATAAACAGAAGCAAGGGAACTAGTTGAAAATTGTGTCAAGGAAGGATTAATGGGACTAACTCTTGTTAGGGTCCATTGATGTTGATGTAAAGCTAGGAATTATGGCCATAAGTGTCTCCAATTGTCTGGGAAGGAAGATTCCTTTAGTAGTGCAGTTACACTAAGGTAATGCCTGACCAGCACCTGATCCCAGTGCCCCCATTAACTTGGGTTTGACTTGTAGATGAAGCCACAAAACCCCCCTCCCCAAATAGGATTAATCCCATGACAGTTCCAGAGAGGAACACCTAAGGTCAAAAACTGCACTGTGCAACGTGAAGGAGGAGTTGAACACTTGGTTAGCAGAGAGTAGAGAAGGTGGTCCCCAATTCTCTTGGTAAATATCAAAGAGTAATAAATAAAATTGGGGCCAACAATGTCTTATTTGTCGTCCTCTACTTGGAGACGACCCACTTTCCAACTTGAGAGTGCTTCTTGCTAAGCCTCACATTCACTTCTAATAAAGTTGTCTTGCATGACTTGATGTCTGATTTTAAATCTTTCCTTAGAACACAAGAACCGAGGTTTGGAGTTTCAGATCCCTACTTTCCTGTGACACAGTGGTTTTTTGAGTGCAATAGACGTATTATTGTCAATGACTGGCCTGTGGGATTTAGATTACACTGGAGAAATACTTAAAAAATAAAATAAAATCCATACCTTGACAAAACTAAAACCTTTAGTGACTGCTATCAATAAAACAAGAACATAAACCTTTACTTTGATAAATATAAGGCAATAATAATTTTAATTTTTATTATTAAATTTTAATAATTTTTAAAAAAGAACTGCGTGACAAAAGAAAATTCGAACGAGTCCCTTAGAATGGAAAAAAAAGTCATTTCAAAAAGCAATCACTATTTCAAACAAACAGAACTGTACTTTGCAGCCTTAGCTTTGCTAGGAACACTGGACACCTAGATGAAATGAACGAAGAGTCCAAGGAACGCTTAAATCCATAGTAAAAACAAATTTAACGATTGTGAATTAAAATTCACAGAAGCAGCTGGGCGCAGTGGCGGACTCTGTAATCCCAGTGGCTCGCCAGGCTGAGACAGGAAGCTCGCGAGTTCAAAGCCAGCCTCAGCAACAGCGAGGTGATAAGCAACACATTGAGACCCTGTCTCTAAATAAAATACCAAAAAATGAGTTCGGGACCACAGGAGCAAAGAAGCCTTTCCACCACCGGAACAATGGGAGTTGTAGTCGGTATAGTAGGAAGGCTTTTCGTCGGAATCAAATTTCTTGGGTTAGTGCTCAATGGACGGAGAATCGTTAGGTCCAATTCAGTGTTCTGTGTCCTCATTGGACCTGTCTATTGAGTACTTAGTGCATTTCCCTAATGTGCCAATGAACGATTAGCTGTAAGACGGCTTTCGTTGATTGGATACTTTTCCTCGCGGTGAACTCATTACCAGCCAATAGGAAGGCAGAGCCGGCGGAGGTGACAGGGTCACTGAGGGAGAGTCTGCAGAGCCTTCCCCGCTAGCGCCTTCGCTCTTGGGCACCTGGAGTTATTCCGGTTGACTGCGATTACTGAAACCACGGCTGCGAACCGAGGGTTTCGCTCAGCTCTGCCTGGATACCTCTACCTCATCTGTAGCTGTGATCCTGATGGTGCGGCAGGCTGTGGTTTCTTAAAGCTCTGGAGCGGTATGTAGGGTCCAGGGGCGGCAGACAAAGCCGTGGAGTGGGAAGGCCGCGAAAAGCGGCCCCTGCCCTTAGGCGGGGAATCCACCCGAGCGGGCGCGTCAGCCTGCTTTCCAGTCAGGATCCAGTAGTTCGTCCCAAGGAGGCGCTTTGAAATGCCCTGCTCGCGTGTACTTTATGAAGATGTTAGCTTTCTTTCCGTCTTCCCTACATCCAACTTTTACCAGTCCTAGCATTGTTAGTAATGGGTGTCATCTCGCGTCTTCATCTCTTCAATTTGTTCTTAGGTGACTTTTCTCTGAGTTTGTGCACCCGCATGTCTCCAAAGAGCGGAAGGACATGCTTGGGTTTGACCTAATTAAAGAGAGACCAGTATTCACGTCTGTGTATTTTTAAAAAACTGTTCTTTGGGGTGGTTTGTGCTCTTGGCAACTCCTTTCGTGATCTATCCCGACGCTCACGGGCCACCGCACCAAGTGTTGTGCGTGTTTGGCGATTGCCAGCATTCTATTTTACCATATCGCCATTCTTATTTTCTTAGATCCTGGTATCATTCAAGATTGTTATATGAGAAGTTGAAACTCAAAGAAGGTAACTCCTTGCTAGAAAGGAGAAAGCCAGATCTGATCTTAATGCTTGTTATATATTTTCTTAATCCCGCTCAATTCAATAAGGAATTAGTTTGTGTGTCCTCTGCAGCATGTGAGAGATAAGTATTTCTCTGAGTTGAATAGTGAATCTTGGCTGAAAGGAAAGAAAATCTTTCAGGCCACTGCCGGTTTACAGGTGTTTCACATTGTATCCTGCTCCTTGCTTCTAGAAGTGTGGCTTCCTGACAAGTAGCCCAAGCCTCATCTGGAAGCATGCTGGAAATGCTGAATCTCAGGTCCTGCTCCACCTACTGAATCGGAATTTGCTTTAAAACAGGATCCCTTACGTGATCAGAGTGCTTATTTTAAGTCTAGGGAACATTCATTGTCCCCTAATGGTTCGTCCAAATTGAACTAAGAAAAAAAAAAGAAAGAAAATACAGTATAGTCTCTTGTGGATAAAACTGGAATGTAAAAAGACAAGGAAAAAGTTTTTTCACACTTTTATCATTTCATAATGAGTCTATGATTTTTAAAAATATATCTGTATTCTCAATTTTAGCTTGGCAGCCAAAACTCTTAAAATAGGCATGAATATTTAAACTGTGATTCAGAACTATCCTGTAAGACATCAGGTGCTGGTTTTAAAAAGTAAAAAAGCAAACTAAGACATAAGAAATGTTAAATACTACTGCTGACAATTAAAATTTCAAGAACCTTCTGTTTATCCACATACAATCTGTGCACAGTCTAGCTCCTCACCACAATCTGCCCTCTCCCACTCCAAATTGTGTTTGATGTATTAAGAACTTTCAATTAGTTTCTTTGGAAGAAAGGGGTAAATTTACTTCTGCTTTTTTTTTTTTTTCCAGTTTATTCATTTAGTTATCTGATAAAACTGATATCTAGTCTCAAATAATCTTATTGATAATCTTATATTGATCAATAATTAAAAAAAGGCTCTTGTAGGATTTTAATGTTCAGGGTTTTATTCAGATGTTCATAGCCAACATTTAAAAAAATTCATTTATAGACCAATGTAAAATTTGTGCCATAAACTAACTGGAGTGTGTATTAAAATAAATCTTGGATTGGGAAGTGAAATGGATCAAATTATATTTTTATATATGCCACAAGGAAACCCACCATTTTGTATAATTAACATGCACCAATAAAAACATAAAAAGAAGACCCCCAAAAAAAGTCTTTTGTGTTCTACCTCCATAGATTCCTACTTAGGTCTGGGGTAGGGCCTAGGAATTTGCATATTAACAAAATATTTTGATGTAAGCCATTCAGGTCCACACTTCTTGGCATTAGTGTTTTTGATTTAAAAAAAAAAAAAAAAAACTATAGAAAACAAACTTACTTGCTCTTGAGCCTAATACTCATTGTAGAAGAAGGTAGGGGAAGTTTTTGTTTTATGGTTCATTGGCTGCTGTAATATTGCTTAGATAAGCATGTCAGGTTATTTAAAAGTTATTTTGAAGTTTTTCCCCTAGCCTTTAAAGACAAGTATTTCTGCTGGGTTGAGGCACAGGCAAGATGGTTTCGGGGCTTCTTGATTTACAGCCTTCTTTGAGCCTTTCTTTTTCCCCAGAGGAGCTTATCTTTTGTAGACTTGAAGGGTTTTTGTTTTAGATGGGGGGGAACAAAAATAAAAGCTCTCAGCTGGTCACTTTTCCCTGAGGCACTTGTTTCAGGCTCAGAAATGCTCTAAGGGGAAAAAAGCACTGGCAGTGTTACAGTTTAAGAAAGTATAGCAAAGGTTACAAGCTTGAAGTATATTGTCTATTGTAACTTTAGTGTTAAAGTATGTATTACTAAAAAGGGATTTATTAGGCTATGGAGGGTGACATATGTTCTTTAAATATTGTGTACATGTGTCTAACATGCTTTCGTTATTCAACTTATATTCATTTTATTTTTCTCAAACTGGAATTGCTAATTTAATGTTTTTGCGATTTAGATTCATCTGTTTCTTTATAAAGATGTTGTTATCCTGGTTATTTAATAAATATTATAATATACCTCAGCATCCTAGAATTAATTTTGCAAACCTTTTCTACAGAATTTATGAAGATTTTATTCATGTACATGACATAGAAGATGAACTCTTCCTCCTCCACCATGAATGAAGAACCTGATGCTCTATCAGTAGTTAACCAGCTACGAGATTTGGCAGCAGATCCACTGAATAGAAGAGCCATTGTTCAAGATCAGGGATGTTTGCCTGGCCTTATTTTATTTATGGACCACCCAAACCCCTCTGTTGTCCACTCAGCTTTGCTTGTAAGTTGCCTTTAGTATTCATTTTGGAAATAAGGAGAATTTGAAAAGGTATCAGATGAACATGGTAAAAAATTAAAAGAAACTAAGGCAAATAATAGTCCCTTTTCCACAAATGGTACGTTGGTTTTTATTTTTTTAACACGAGTGGCAGCACTACATATGTGAAATGTTCTACAACTTCCTATTTTTCAGTTAACAAGATGTCTTTTTTGTGTGTGTGTATGAGACTGGAGATTGAACCCTGCTTAACCACTGAGCTGTCTTCAGCCCTTTTTTTTTGGTTCCAGGGAAAGAACCCAGGCACTTAACCACTGAGCCACATCCACAGTCCTTTTTAATTTTTTTATTTTTGAGACAGGATCTTGCTAAATTGTTGAGGCTGGCTTTGAACCTGTGATCCTCCTTCCTCAGCCTTTTAAGCCACTAGGATTACAGGCATGTGCCACTGTACCCAGCCCCAGCCCTCTTTTTTTTATTTAGATAGACTCACTGTGTTGTTGAGGCTGACCTCAAACTTGGGATCATCCTGCCTCAGCCTCCTGAGTAGCAGGCTTGTTTTCTTTTGTTTTTGAGATAGGTCTCTCTCTCTGTGTTACTGAGGCTGGGCTGGAATTCCTGAGTTCAAGTGATTTCTCCCCTGCCTCTGTCTCCAGAATATTTGAGACTATAGGCATGTGCCACTGTGTTGAGCTAATTACCAGTTTCCTTATTTGCAATGTTGGGGATCAAACCCAGTGTATACTAAGCAAGTGCTGTACCACTAAGCTCTATTCACAATTTATCTAGTTAATAAGAAATCTTGAGGATTGTATCATATTAGTGTAGGTAGATGCTCAAAATAAAATATCACTTTTTGAGGAGGGGAGCGATGCTAGGGATTGAATTCAGGGCCTTAGGCTTGCTAAGCACATACTTTACCAAGATCACCCACAAGCCCAAGAAAGAATTTACTCTTTTGTTTTTATTTTATGTCTTTATAGACTATAAATCATATTCCATCATACAGTTTGCATTTTTAAAGTCTACAATTCAGTGACTTTTAGCATGTTCACCTAGTTGTGCAGCCATTACCACAGTCAGTTTTAAAGTGTTTTTTCACCTCAGAGAGAAACTATATTTTTTACCCTTTACTCCCCAGGCCTCTAATCCCTTGGAAACCTCTAATGTACTTTCTCTTTGTCCATTGTATGAATTTGTCATATTTTGTTTATCCATTCATAAGTTGATGGACATGGCACTTGTTATTTTGATATGAGAAGGAAAGGTAAGGAAAAGAGAAAATTATGTAGGATCATAGCCAACAATGCAAAAAACATCATATTTTAAGAAAAATATGGGGGTTAGAAAAACATGTAAAAGACAATGCAGTCAGACAAATCCGATGGTGATCATTTATTTTTTTAATAAATTTATTTATTTGTTTTAGTTAGATATATATGACAGCAGAATGCATTTTGATTCATTGTACACAACTGCGGAACAACTTTTCATTTCTCTACATGATGTAGCATCGCACCATATGTACAGTCATACATGTACCTAGGGTAATAATGTCCATCGCATTCCACCGTCTTTCCTGCCCCCATACTCTCTCCCCTCCCCTCTCTTCTCCATCAAAGTTTCTTCATTTTTCCATGCCCCCCCCATTATGGATCAGCATCCAGTTATCAGAGAGAACATTTGGCCTTTGGTTTTTTGGGATTGGCTTATTTCGGTTAGCATGATATTCTCCATCTCCATCCTTTTACTTGCAAATGCCATGCTGAGTAATATTCCATTGTGTGTATATACCCAGAATGTGATAATTTCTTGAAGGCAGATCATCTAGTTCCTTGAACAGTAACTGGCATTAGAAAGACTACTAGAGGGATGTTAGTAACAATTATAGATTAAACAACACGAAAGAGACTTGCTAACCACGTGTAATATGTGGATGTGATTTGGATCCTACTTTGAAAAAGTCAACCATAAACAAGTTTTAAATAGCTGGAAATGAATAGGGATCAGCTAGCACATGATGTTAAAAATTATTACCTCAGCAGGGCATTAAAATTATATTATTAAGTTAATTTTGAAAAAATTTCTTAGGGATCTACTGAAATCTTTACAAATGGGATGATGTGATATCCTTTTGTTATAAAATACACCATTGTGATTATGAGCAGGGAAGACAAATGAAATAAGATTACCAAATGGTTGATAATTGTTGAAGCTGGACATAGTTTGCCCACCCTATCTTTTCTCTGCTTTTGTGTTCTCTAAAATATTTATAACAAAAAATGTTTAAAAGCAAATTAATAAAAATTTTGCTTACCATTCTTTACTTAAAGATTCATTGTAAAGTTCATATTTAATATAATTTCACAAGATTGTACCAGAAAATATGCTTTTCCTTTTAGAAAATCAAACTGTATAATATGAGTTTCCTATTTGCCTTCACAGAATGAAATTTTATGGGCAAAACTGACATTAATATAAGAAATTAACAGTAGTTACAAATAAGAAAAATTCCATGGCTCCTAGTTTGAGTCCAATTTTAGTAAGAAATACAATATGAATGAGAAGAGAGAGGGTGGTGGTCTCTAGATAGGGACTTGGGACTGAAGGAAGGAAGTTTTTTTGTTTGTTTGTTTTAATTTTTTATTTTGAGACTGAGTCTCATCAAGTTGCCCAGGCTGGCCTTGAACTTATTTATAGGTTCTCCAATCATTCTTCCAAGTTGGTGGAATTGCAGGGGTGCACTACTGTGTCCAACTGTTTTGCTTTGTTTTACTAGACTAGCCTTGAATATATGTAAATTCAGAAGCCAGGGGCTGATAGAGCAGGAAAATTTTGAGAAGAAGGATTTCCTAATTATAGAAAATGCGAAAGGTTGCTAAAGAGGAACGGTAAGATTGCTCAGCAGTGTTGGTACTGATTAGTTTGGTAGCATTGGATTGATATGAAGCTTAAGATTTGGTTATAAAACTTCTTTCTGTATGGCTTCAGGTCTGGTAGAGACAGTAAGAACCAAATAGTTGGTCCATGATTTGGCTGGGTAAGTTGAGCAAAATGACTATACAAGGAAATTTAGGATCTTGGCACCAGAGTGGTTGAAATGATAGACTGGGTGCTAGAAAGTAAAGTCTTACAGGGATAGAGCTAAGGAGAAAGAACAGGGATCGGTAGGCAAGAGTTCCCAATTACATTGACAGATAGATGGGGTGTTTTCATAATTCTCTTATTCTAGTAGTCAGCTTATTTTTGTTATACCCTTTTGTTTTTATTTTAGTTTATTTAATGGTTACTGTAGGTTTTACAGTATGCATTTTTACTTATTTTATATTTGTGGTATTGAGGATTGAACTCAGGTTCCCTTTACCAATGAGCTATGTCCCCAGTCCTCCTTCATGTTTTGACTCAGGATCTGCTAAGTTGCCCAGACTGACCTCAAACTTGCAATTCTTCTGCCTCAGCATCCCTAGTCTCTGGAATTACATCTGTGTGCTGCCTTGCCTGACTCAGTCAACCTTTAAATAAAGCACATGTTTTATGTATAGTGTAAGAATCACAAGACAATATATTTTTATTTCTTTCTTCCATCCTTCATACTGGTTTTGTCATACATTTGACTTTACACATGTTTAAACCCCTACAGTATGTATGATTGGGTATGTATATGTATGGATATATGTGTATTTTTTTTCTTTCTTTCTCTCTGTGCTTCATTTTGAGTACTTTTATTACCACATTTTAAAGTTCACTGATTTTTTTCTTTCCCATAAATTCTAAACTTATTAATCTGTCTAGTGTGCTTTTCTTTTCATATTTAATGTTTTTGTCTTATAGAAGTTTCATGTGAATCCTGTTAATATCTTCCATCTCTCTCCTAACCATGTTCATGTTTTTCTACTCATCCTTGAACATATAGAGCATATTGATAACAACTATTCTGATGTCTTTATCTCCTAATCACATCATTTCTATTATATCTTGTTTTGTTTCTGTTGATTCCTTTTTTTTCTCTCCTCTCTGGTTATGGGTCATATTTTCCTCCATTTTTTCATGCCTGGTAATTTCTAATCAAATGCTAGATATTAAAAATTTTATGGTTTGGGATATTTGGATTCTTTTGATATTCCTATAAATATTCTCGAACATTGTTCTGGGTTGCCATTTAATTACTTGGGACTATTTGATTCTTTTAATATTTGCCTTGAGCTTTGTTAGAGTAAAGTAAGCTTTATTCTGTAGTAACTGCATTGCTTAGGTGAAGCTCTTCTGAGGGTTCTCTCTGATGTCTCAGACTATGGTGAAGTCTCTGTACTTCATAGATAAGTAATATTCCAGACTGTTCCCAGCCAGTTGTGATCTCTTAAGAATTGTTTTCCTTACTTCCTGGTGGCCAAGTGTCCTTTTATCCCAAGCACGTGCAGATCAGTATCAAACTGAAGATTCTTGGGCACCCCTGTAGATATCTATAACTCTTCTTGGAGTACACATCCTTCCTACCTGTTATTCTGCTCTGGAAATTCTAGCTATTCCAACCTCTTCAAGTTGGATCTCTGTCTTCCAAACTTAGAAAGACCACTAGGCTCCATTTGGATTTCCCCTCTTTATAGTCTAGAAACTATCACCAAAGCAGGAAAATGGAGCAATTGTAGGACCTACCTCATTATTTCTCTTTTATTAGGGATTACAGACTTGAACAGTGTCTGAACACAATGGTCCTGTTTTTTTAATGGAGAGAGGGCAGTTCCCATTGCAGTCAAACTTTTTTGGGATGAGTTTGAAGTCACAGTAGGAGTTTTTACAGAAGGGAAAGAGGTTGTTAAGTTTTTAATTTCATAGATGGTGGTACATTTTTTGTTATAGACCAAACCCTTTGGAAATGGAAAGCAAAGGACCATTGTAAATGTGAAAGGTCAATGAACAGAGATGGCAGAATTTTGGATAGCATAGTCCATAAAGATACTCCCATGAGAATTAGGTACCAGAGTCTTCAGTGAATGATGAGTGATTAGAAAGTCTATAGATGACAGCAATATTTATATATAAAGGAGAAAGCCTAAATGAGATGCTTAAAGAAGCAGTATGTGAAGGAAGTACTTTTGTAAAAATGTACTTTAAATATTAAGAATAAAAACACACTGAAAAATTAGTGAACTCACAAAATAGAAAATTTGTGAGCTTTAGTTCATGTTCTGTTTTTCACTTTAAATGTGAATTGTTGTAAAACTAGAATCTGTTCATATAAAGATGGTTGTATGTTTTGTCCCCCTCAGCAATTTGTTTTAATTTCCATGTAAAAAGCATCTAGAAAGTTAATGGCTATTGGGACTACTACTTGAGACTGATAAGTAGAATATAGTTTCTTGTGTCCTTGTCAAGATGAAGTAAAACCAGAACAACTTGATTTTGACCTTGCAGATAAGCTAGGAAGTTTTATTCCAAAGAACAGATTTAGCCTCTACAGATCAGAGGATCATTTCAGAGACTGTATCATACACTTAAAATTTCTAAACACTCCAAAACCAATTGATTCTAAAAATTGAAATCTTATTTTCTCTTTTTTCTTGCAATTAGTGTAGAGATTTTAATTTTAAACGTCCTGGACATGTGAATAACCTATTCCTGTTGCTGCTTTAGGCTCTTCGATACTTGGCGGAATGTCGTGCCAACAGAGAAAAGATGAAAGGAGAATTGGGTATGATGTTAAGCTTGCAAAATGTTATACAGAAGTAAGTACAATATATAGTGTCCCTCATGTAGTAGAAAAATGGGTCTTGTTATAATTCACTGACATTATTTTCTATTTTTATTCATTTATTTTATTTGAAATTTTAAAAGGTGTACTTTTTTAGGTCCTATGTCCAAACATATTTTGATGGTTAATTTTATGGTTTTGATAAACATTGATAGTAACAATAATCCATATGAAAATGTTTGATTTTATTTAAATGTGAGACAACACTACTTATGAATAATTTTTTAAGAAGAAAAAATCATATATTTAGGTATATATAAATTGATTGCCAGGAAAGCAACATTTGATGATATGTAGTGTGGGACAGTATTCTTTGTTACTTCATCTTGGTTTTACTCAAAAGAACTTTCATTGGGATCATGGTAATAAAAGTACTTCCGGTGAAATTTTCATGAACCTCATTGAGAGATTTCTTGGAGACTTAAGAGACTTGGTTTTGAATGAGTAGTTTGTGTATATCTTTAACAGGTATAGTTACTGATATTGGAAATATGTGGTACAAATAAATAGATGTGGGAACTTAGGTTAAAAATAATGTTGAAATATTAATATATACTTTATATTTGAACTTCACAAATTCAGAGTAGAGATACCATTGATTAGCCTATAAAACTTCCTTACCTTGGTTGACTCAAGGATGTGGTTGTATGTATGAAAAATGAGAAATATGTTAGTAAAATAGTAGGGAAACTGCTTTTATGTATGTAAGAGAAATGGTGTCAGTACAAGTCTTTATCTTGGCAATCATCATACTAAAATGGAAGTAGGAATAAATGAGTTGTATTGTGGGATAAAGTCTATAAAGTTAAAGAGAGATGAAGCAAAATTAGGCAGAGAAAGTCTCTAGACCACAATGCAGATTTGACATCTTTGAAAGAAGAAAGCAAGCTGAATGGGACAAGGACACTTGCATATTACAATACAGGTCTGACAGCCAATTCAGTGGGCAGTTCTAAGCAAAGATTGCCCTTTAGAGGAGTCCCACGTTGAGTAGAAATGGCCAGATTTTTGTACCCTCATTAGTCAGTCATTGACTGGAGAATATCTGGGAAGAACACCTCCTTGGGTTTGTAATGGATCTGAAAGCCACTATTGTTGGTTATTCTGTGACTGTAGCAGAAGGGCAAAGACTTTCTTGAAGGGAGATCTATCCAGTGTATCTACATGGCTTCTGCAAGTGGCTTATTTTTTAAATTCATATGTGAACTATATATTTTTAGAGCAAAACGTGAGCATTGTTTACTCCTCTGATAGTAAGAGATACATATTCATTAATACTTCATTATAATTTGGTTCTATAGCCCTTTTAAAAGTGGGGATATAATGTAATAATTTTAATATACATTTTGCAGTTCATTTGGCTGTTGGATATCTCAGATTTGAAGGTTGACTTTAAAGATTTTTAAAAGTTATCTTTGTTTACCAGTATTACCATCTTAGAAGTTTATTAATGTATTTGGATTCTATGTTAGTGTGGTTATCAGAAGGTTAATGAACTGTGTTGTAGCTTGTAAATATCAAAATTATGAAGTGTTAGAATCAAGTTTTGGTTCAGCATGTTTAATATTGTATTGTGAACTTCCTCATGACTTGGCATGATATTCTATTTTAAATAAATTAAATTGCTCTGGTATTTTTATTATAATTCCTTTTCTACTTGTTTGTTTCTTTTCCTTCTTTCTCTTATGTAGTACTGGAGATTGAGGCACTCTATCATTAAGCTAGATTCCCAGCCCTTTTTATTTTTTATTTTTAGACAGGGTCTCACTAAGTTGCTGTTACCTCATCTCTCTGGACCACTGGGATTACGGGCCTGTGCTACTCTGCCTAGCTACTTGGCTTGTTTTGGATACTTCTGTATGTATTTGTATAATAGTAGTGACACTGTAAATGTCTATTCTTTAAATATTATTTTGCATTTTCTTTTCCTTTTTCTTGTTTTTCTGATTCTGGGCATTGAACCCAGGGGCACTCTACCACTGAACTACATCCTTAGCCCTTTTTTATTTTTTATTTTGAGACAAAGTTTTGCCAAGATTTCAGGCTGGAGCAAACCTGTACTCCTCCTACCTCGACCGCCTGAGTAGATAGGATTATAGGTATACAGCACCTTGCCTAACTTATTTTGCATTTTGACATCTGTGTTACTATATACAGATGACTGATGTATCATTATTTTTAACTGGTATAAATTAATTGGCATTCTATTTTTATGAAATCACCTTGAAAACTGTAGAATACAGTGGATCTATATTGTATACTGAAGTTGCTTTCTTTGATATGATTGTTCCATAAAAACAAGCTGATCAGTACGGGATTAGAAGCACACTTTTAGATTAGCATCTCTCTGTTTGGGAGTACTGAGTTAGGGAAAGAGTTGGTCATGCTGTTATGAACTATGCACCTAAGAAGGTACCAGAGTAGTAATATTCCTCTACTCCAGAACCCAGAAAATTTGTCGTGAAGGGGTACTGCCTTACTAACTAAAGAGCTATCGAGAACCTTATAGCTGGCAGTTATCAAGGGAAACCAGAAAAAATAAAAATAAAAAAAAGGAACTAGGGAGAGAGCATGGAGATTATTCTTCACTTGGGAAGCAGAGAAGAATATTTTATAAAATAGGGAAAATTCTGTATACTGATTTCTTTATCCTTTAGTCTCTGTATTATGCTTTGCTGGAGAATATTGCTGAGATTGTTAACATGTATTCAGCAGCAAAGTTTAGGTTGAGGTCATATTGACATTTACAAGATTGATAATTAGATAGATTTCAAAGTCACTGTCACTTCTGATTCTTTAATTGAAAGAATTTTCAGTTTGTCACTAAGAATGAATCTAACATTATATTCTAATTTTAATCTGTTCTATAAATAAAAACTTGTTATTTGAGATTAGAATCTTTTATATTGTATTTTTGGCCTGAATTCCTTTGCAAAGAGAATATTCAAAATGTCAATTTGGAAGAATGTCTAAATTCAATTTAAAGCACTTGTTAACTAGTATTTTAAGAGTAATACTTCTGATAGACAATGTATTTTCTGAAGCATTGTGGCTGTCTAACATGATGTGAACTATAAAGAAAAGCCACTTTAATAAAATGTGGCATCCTAACTTTAAAATGTCTAATTTCATCTGGGGAACTTACCAGAATTGTCAATTTTGAAATAGTGCCATGATAAATGGTGGTCTGTCATGTGTGGTAGTGGGATTGAACCCAGGGCGCTCTACCACAGAGCTACATCCCTAGCCCTTTTTATTTTGAGACAGTGTTTAATAACTGGGATTACAGGCATATACTGCCACTTGTTAGTTAATGGTTTCTTTTGATTTCCACCTATTAGGTCTTTTAACTTTTTCTACTTTCCTTCTCCCTCCCTCCTTCCCTTCCTCCCCTCCCTTTCCCTTTCTCTCTCTCTCTCTCTCTCATTTAAGTTATTTCTCCCTTATCAGAGCATTTATATATTCTTCCATTCTCTTTCCCGCCTTTATTTTAGTTTTACACTATAGTTAAATGCATAAACTGCTTATTATTAGTCCTTTTGCTGAAGTTTTCCCGGTAAGCTTTTGATTTGTTGAAGCTCAATCTCTAATAGATTGCTCAAGAAAAACTCAACTATTTGACTTCTTTTATGTTTAAAACTATTTCTGTTACCTTGAGACTTGAAGGACAAGTAGACTGGATCCTTGGTTCACCTTTTGTTTTCTTGAGATTCTTGAAATTGTTGCCCCATTTTGCTTTGATTTATATGATGTCTTCAAGAACTCTGGTGCTATTTTGTCTTACAACAGATAAAGATAGTATAGTAGTAGTAGTTTAACAACACATAAGGAGCATTCTTCTGTAGATCCATCCTCTTGTCATGTCATTCTTAATGGCTACAGTTATAGTGTACATCCTTTGCTCCCCCCCCTGCAGTATTTCAACGTGTCTTTTTTTGTGATTGCTTAAAACAGTTCATTGGGGGTTTTTTCCTGTACAAACTCAAATTATAACAATTTTAGGTTTTGTGAAATGTGATCTCTATTTTAACTACTCAGCTCTGCCCTTGTGGGTGAAAACAGGCACAGGCAATAGGATAAACAAACAGGTTTTGACCCAAGGGGCAGAATGTACTTACTTCTGACTTCATTCTTACTAAAACAAGAGCAGTTGCCTTTCTTCTTAGAACCATTTTAAAGTTAAGGTGGTTTTTGTGTTGCAGGATTAGGAATTAGAGGCTGAGGTGTAGCCCAGTGATAGAGTACTTGCTTGGGTTCAATCCCCAGGACCACACACAACACCAATAAAAATTATTGTTGTTATTATTATTATCTGCGATGGGGTCTTACTTTGTGGCTTAGGCTGGTCTTGAACTCCTGGGTTCAAGTGATCCTCCAGCCTCAGCCTCCCTAGGAACTGGGGAGCCACTGCACCTGGCTGGAAAATAATTTTTGATACATAATAAAGGTCAGAGTTCACTTTTCAGTTGTATTTAAAAAGTAACATTTGAATCAGCGTACTGCAGTGACACAGCCACATCAGTGTTTATAGCAGCTCAATTCACAATAGCTAAACTATGGAACCAACTTAGATGCCCTTCAAGTCAGATGAATGGATAAAGAAATTGTATATGTACACAATGGAATATTACTCATCCTTAAAGAAGAATGAAATTATGGCATTTACAGGTAAATGGATGGAACTGCAGAGTATGCTAAGTAAAATAAGCCAAACCCAAAAAACCAAAGGCTGAATGTTTTCTCTGATTAGTGGATGCTGATCCATAATGGGGAGGGGGGGAGTGGTAGGGGGTGTTGGGGCAGGAAGGATAGTGGAATGGAGGAACTTTGGATTGGGCAGAGGGGAGTGTGGGGGCAGGAAGGATGGTGGAATGAGAGGGACATTATTATCGTATATACATGTATGATTGCATGACTGGTGTTTTCTGCACCATGTATAGCCAGGAGAATGAGAAATTGTGCTCTATTTGTGTACAGTGTATCAAAATGCATTCTGCTGTCATGTATAACTAATTAGTACAAATTTTAAAAAATAACATTTTGAAACTTTTCAATATAGACAACTAATTAGTGGTATTTCCAAAGTATAATATAATACAAAAAATGTATTTGATCTTTGTTCCTGATTCCTGACACAGAGCTTCTATAACTCTTAGAATTTTCTGAGTAATAACAGTATTTTTTTTTTTTTTTTTTTTAGTTGTAGATGGACACAGTATCTTTATTTTTATGTGGTGCTGAGTATTGAACAGGGTGCTTCACACATGAGAGGCAAGAGCACTATCACCGAGCTACAAACCCTAGCCAGTGTCTTTTTTGTAAATTCATGTTGAACCCTTTTTGAATCACACATGAGAGTATGCTAATGACTTAGTGTAGGGCCCTAAATAGCTTCAGGACAGACATAGTCACCAGAAAAATGAGTGGCTAGAGGATTGTAACTTTTAGCCCTCTAGGAAGATGGAGAGGTCTAAAGGTAAGCTCTTTAAAGATGCATGAGATTTGGAAAGTTTCTGGGTTGGTCAACATTCAAGGTGTTGGAAATGTGGCATGCCAGGGATAGCATGGGAGCTCCTTGTACCCCCCACCTACCCTTTGTTTTACCTTATATTGTCTCTTTCATCTGGCAGTTCCTGAGTTATATCCTTATATAATAGGCAAGTAAACATAAGAATATTGCCTTCCTGAGTTCAGCAAAGTTAAGAACCTGCAAAGGGAATTTGTGGGAACCTTCACCATATTTATAATCAAGTTGGACAGAAATATAGTTAACCTTGGGCCCCAGTATTTGTGACTGGCATCTGAAATGAGGGAAAGTTTGTAGAAGTGAGACCTTAAACCTGTAAAGACTTACACCAACTCTAAATAGTCAGTGTTAAAGTTGAATTGTAGAATACCCAGCTGGTGTCTAGAGAATTGGAGAAGTGGTTGTTGATATTGGTAAACACCTCCAAAAGTTAGCAATAGGGGGCTGGGGTTGTAGCTTAGTGGTAGAGTGCTTGCCTTGCATGCATGGGTTCAGTCCTCGGAACAACATAAAAATAGGTGAATAAAAGTAAAGATATTGTGTCCATCCACAACTAAAAAAAAAAAAAGAAAAGTTAGCAGTAAAATGAGTCCTGTGAGGTATACCAGAAAGACAGTTAAAATAACAGTGAGACCATCGTATTGATTTTATACCCTTTCAAAATTTTTCCATTTTAAGGAGAAATTGGGGCTGGTGCTGTAGCTCAGTGGTAGAGTGCTTACCTAGCATATATGAAGCCCTGGGTTCAATATCCAGCACTGCAAGGAAAAAAAGTATTAATGACATTAAGAATCTTTCATGGTTTTTCACCAAAAAGGGAGAAAAAAAAGTCTTTTAGAAAGTGGTAAGTGTGTTAAACTATGAAATAGAAATTTAAAATGATTCTGGTGGGAGTAGTTAATATTTCATATGACTATTCTTGCTAATCTAAGTACATACAAACCCATGTGACTATGAAGTTTTGTTGTTAATTCCTAACTTTCTAATAAAAGTAGTGTGAGCAACCTCCTGAAGCTATGATACACTGTCTTAACTGTACATGTACCACTTCTGCAAATTATTTGTATGAATAAATGGCCATTTCCTCCCTTGCTCTGTTGGCTGCTAATGTGGGGACTAGTAGAATAGGTTTATGAAAGAATTAAACCCTGAAGCCTTAAGGAACTCTTTAGATGGAAATGGATTATCTTTTCTCTGATATATATGGATTGATTCTAGCACAGTTCTCCTTAGGAGAATTGAGAAAATAGAGAGTTGTTGGGTTTTGGGGTTTTTTGTTTTTTTTTTTTTTGTGGAGCTAAATTCTTTTGTAGAACCACATTTCAGTAAGGGTGCTAGAGAAATGGTTAGTCAGAGGCATGAGGACAATAATTCACCAAGAAAAGAAAGGCTGGTTTAAGGAAACTGATAGCAAAAGAACCTTTTATTATTATTATTATTATTAGTGACCTTCGTTTTTCCTAAAACTGGTCCCATATAGTAGCCATTAGCAATTGTTTTAATTAATTAAAATTAAATTTAAAAATAAATTTCTAGGAGACTGGGGGTGTAGCTCAGGTAGAATACTTGGCTAACATGCTGGAGGCCCTGGGTCAATCCCCACCTATGCAAAAATGAAGTATTCAGTGGTCATCTGGCTAAAGAAAGTATTTTTATCATCAGAAAGTTCTGATGGACAGGAGAAGTTCTCAAACTTCTTTACCTAACTGCATATAGGGCTATTTTATATTAGTTTTATATCATGGGATGTTTTCTTAATGATTTTTACTAGAATTATTATAAGATGTATATATCTTTGTGTCTTTATCACTATTAAAAAATTTTAAGTGGTATTAGTAATATGTAACAGTAATTTCCATCTTATGAACTTTTTCAAACATTGGTTAGTATCCCTACTTTGAGGCTGTAATTCAAAATCAGTGTCAAAATCAATTTAAACCATCTGTCTTAAAAGTTGATAGAACAGAAAATAGATGGGTTTAGGTGGGGACATAATATCATTAAAATTGATTTAGAAAACCCGGTGTGGTGGTGCACGCCTGTAGTTCTATCAGCTTAGGAGGCTGAGATATGAAGATAGCAAGTTCAAAGCCAGACTGAGCAAAATTGATTTAGGAAAAGAATTTTACTTTCACTTTCCCTATTAAATGGTCTCTAAATTTATATCAGGTTCTCAAATAACTATTGGGTCATTATAAAATACATTAAAAGTTTTGGAGGAATGAGGATGTGGCTCAAATGGTAGTGTGCTCGCCTGGCATGTGCGGGCGCTGGGTTCGATCTTCAGCACCACTCTCTCTCTCTCTCTCTCTCTCTCTCTCTCAAAAAGTTTTGGAATAGTGTGTTTTAAAAATAATTATATATGAAGGTCATTAGTTTTTATTTATTTATTTTTTACTGGAGATTGAACTCAGGGCTTTTGCGCATGCTAGACAAACTCACTTTCACCCGGCTACACCCTCAACCCTTTTTATTTTGAGACAGGGTCTTGCTAAGTTGCCCAGGCTGGCCTTAAACTTGGGATCCTTCTGCCTCAGCTTCCAGAGTAACTGGGATTACAAGCCTTACCACCTTGCCAAGCAAGATGATTCTTTTTTTATTTGATACAAACACCTGAAGATTACTGAAGGTGGAAAGCTGTAACAAACATACCAACTTTTTCTTTTTCCTCTTAAATTTCTGGGTACTTCTAACCATTGTATCCTCACACTCTATAGCTTATATTTGGCTAATAATTAAAATATCTGAGAACTGCAGTCACCTTTTTAATAATCTGTTAAATAACTATTGTGAAACATGCTGAGACATCTTCTTAAAAATGAAAAATAGGCTTTAAAGGTTTTGTTTTATTTTGTTTTTGCTATATTGGGAATCAATCCCAGGTCCTCACATATCCTAGGTGAGTGCTGTATCACTGAGAGCTACATCCCCAACCCCCAAAATAGGTTTTTTGATAATTTCCTGCAACCCAGAGCTAAAGTAACTTATCTTTGTAGTAAACTGGCCAAGAAAATCACCTCATGTGATTGAGTGCCTGGCACTGTACATTTCTAGCTATATGGAGCTTTAGTTCCAGGGGTGATAGAAAATCTGACATGTCTAGGCTGGATATGAATATTATAAATTGAAGTATTACTTGATATACAGATTTTTTTTTAGGCTCTCTGGAAGGTATAAAGAGAACACATATCCTAGTAAGGCTTTTATATACTTGTAAAAGAAGTAGAAAATTAAGGTCAATACAAACAGTACTTTGTAGTGTGAGAAATGGACTATAATGGGGCGTTCATATTGAAGGCAGTGATGAAACTGAGACTTCAAGGGTAGAAGTTAGGTTAGAAAACCTGTGGTCTGGCTAAAGAACTTCTGGCTGAAGAAAATATGGAAAGCATTACAGGACAAAGAACAGCAAAGAGGAATATGTGAAAATGCAAGGTCTTTCTAGAAGATATCTTCTGGTATCATAATGGACTAACCTGAAGAATTATAAAAGGATAAAAGGAGCTGATTTAGATAGCTGAATGGGGACAGACTTTAAGACCTCCAATGTGTGTTGAAAGGTTTAAACTTAATTGAGCTCATTTGTAGGTATAATGGGGATTTTTAAAAGTTTAAGAATGAAAACTTTGAGTTGTGGTTTTATGATACATACATGGTTTGTAAAAGAAATGTAAAATCATAAATTAAAAAATAGAATTGATTTGAATGTTCTAAGATCTCATCTTAGAATTATCTGATAATATGAATAACAGCATGGTTTATTTCCTCCTTTTGTGTTTTTTTTTAACATTGTACTTTTTTGAAGTTCATTTACTTTCAAATTAAGAATTAAATGTTAGTGATGATCCAGGGATATGTTGTATAACCTGATCTTATTAGTTGGTTTTCTATTTAATAATTTCAGTGTGGTTTTGTACCACTATATTGATAGGATTTTTCTGCATTATTGTTTTTAAATTTAAAATGCTTTCTACATTATGGCATTTGAATTGAGCAAGGCATCAGGATGAAGGAAACAAGGCTCCTGAAAGTTGAGAAATAAAATTGCAGAATCACTAGAAGTAACTGCTTATTAATTTAAATGTGTCTTTACAAGGACTACAACTCCAGGAGAAACAAAGCTTCTGGCCTCTGAAATCTATGACATTCTTCAGGCCTCCAATATGGCAGATGGTGATAGTTTTAATGAAGTGAATTCACGTCGAAGGAAAGCGCAGTTTTTTCTGGGGACTACAAACAAACGTGCCAAAACAGTGGTTTTGCACATAGATGGTCTTGATGATACGGTAAGTGTTTTTTCAACATGTGGTTCATAAAAGAGGAAAAAGAAATCATGTTAACTAAAACTGTTTCGTGTTATTTGTTAATAGTCTTAAGAGGAAGTCCCAATATCAGTATTTTATGTCAGTGAAAAGGGATATTATGTGCTAGAAGACATAATGGCTTTTATGCATCTAATAATAGATCATCAAAATACATGAAGCAAAAACTGAAAGACATGCAAGGAGAAACAGACAAAATTCATAGTTAGAGCTAGAGATTTCGATGACACTTTCTCAATTAGTAGATTAAGTCTACAGTAAAACCAGTGATGCTACAGAAGACTCAAAAAAATATTACTATTGATCACCTTAACCTAATATTTACTAATATTTTACCATACCCAGCTGTAGAATATATTCATTCTTTTGTGTGCTCAGGAAACATTTACTAAGAGATTATATTATGGTTCATAAGACAAGTCTATGTCCTCTTAACACAAAGAAAGCAAATTAGAAATTAGTAACATAGGGCTGGGGATGTGGCTCAAGCGGTAGCACACTCGCCTGGCATGCGTGCGGCCTGGGTTCGATCCTCAGCACCACATACAAACAAAGATGTTGTGTCTGCCGAGAATTTAAAAAATAAATATTAAAAAAAAAAAAAAGAAATTAGTAACATAAAGGTATCTAGAAAATCCCTCCAAAATTTGAGAAACCGACACATTTCTAAAATAAACTATAGGTCAATGAATAAATTAATAAAAACTAGAAAACATTTTAAATTTAATAGAAATGAAAGTATAATATCAAAATTTGTTGAAAGCAGCCAAAATAGTGTCTAGAGTAGAAATTCATTAGCACATGCCTAAATATTTATATACAAAAGAGAAAAGACTTCAGGTTGTTGACTTAGGCTTCTACCTTAAGAAAATGAAACGTGAAGAACAAATTAAAGCTAAAGAAAATGGAAAGTGAAGAACAAATTAAAGCCAAAGTAAATAGAAGAGAAGAAACAGTAGAAATTAGTAAATGAAAACAATAGAGAAAAATCAGTGAAATCAAATTTGTTGACTTGATCAATAAAATTGATAAACCCATAGCCAAACTGATTAAGAAAAAAGAGAAATCACAAATTATCAATATCAGAAATAAAAGAGGACACAAACATACATCCTGTAGACATTGAAAGCATAATATGTAAATACTTAAATGACTTGACACTGATTAATCTCATTCAAGAGGACATAGATAACTTAATTAGCTCTATATCTATTAAGTTGAATTTGTAGTTAAAAACCTTCCCTTAAAGAAAACTTCAGGCCTAGGTGCCTCATTGGTAAATTTTCTATCCAACATTTAAGGTAGAACTAATATTAATTATACAAATTCTTCTGGAGTATTATAGAAATACAATCCTAGTTCTCCATAACATGTGGATCCTTCTGAACTCATTCTACTTTGTCTGCTTTTAGTATTAGTCTTTCCGATTTGCTCTCAACAAGTTGGGCATATTTCAAGTGAATTTCTCCCAGATATCATGTATTTAGGTCTTGCTTCTTTATCCAGTCTAAACTTTTTTGCCTTTTTAATAGAACTTTTTGAACAGTTGATTTTTTTTTTTTTTTTTTTAATGCTGATTCCTTTCTATTTGTCCTGCTGGTTCTTTGTTTTCTTTTTTTCCTCTGCCTTCTTTTGAACTAGGTGGATCACTTTTGAGATTCTATTTTATGCCTTTATTAACTGATTAGCTACAGTTCTTTCTTTTACTCATTCATTCCTTGGTTTATGATTTATTTTCTAATCTTTGACTTACAGTGTAGCTTCAACTAATATTGTATAATTTCATGTATAGTATAAGACACTTTAACAGCATACTTACACTTTTTTCATATCTTTTACTTCTGATTGTCATATGAATCCCACAATATATTGTTAATACTTCTTTAAATTAGAAATATTCATCCTGTACTAACTTTTGTACTGGAAAGGAACACCTAGTGTTAGGCATAATTTTGGGTACCAGGGATATAGCAATAACCAAAATTGGTGTAATTTCATTAGGGGAGACAGACAGTTAAAAATGAGATGACTTTATGAATCTTGTTTCTCTCTGTCTCATGTTGTTGGAATTTAGTTTTAGACTCTGTGTAATAGGAAGGATACTTTTCTGTTTTTCACTTTCCTCACATTTAAAATAAAGAATTATATTTATAAAATCTTAAATCTCATGCTATATGTCCTGTGCATAGTTTTTTAAGTTTACCTGGTATTAAATCCATGACAGAGAGAAACATGCCACTGTTCTGTACCACACCCCTAAAAGGGCTTCACAGAAGTCAGGTCTTGGCAGAATAGATTCAATAGACTGTGCACCTGGTGAGCCCACTGTGGGCCTGCACTCTGCCACAGACTTGTAACCCAAATATCTCCCTGAGTAGTGTTAAAATGCTGAAGAAAGGAATAAGCAATAACCATGAGTTGTTTAAAAGGAGGTAGAAAAGAGTTTGAAAACTGGGTGTGGTCTAAATCTTGGTCAAGTGCAGATTTTCATGCCCTTTGAAATTTTGGGTCAGAATTTGGGCTCACTACAGAAACAGGAGAATTTTTAAGGTAGTGATTTTGTGTGTGGACTGGAGATATAATTCAGCTACTTTTTAATTCATTTCTACTTTGGATCTTGGTTTGAGGTGATGACTTGATATCCAAGTAGATATGTCTGATAGAAAAATAAAAATTAAAAAGTCCTATTGGAGTTAGTGATGGTGAAGTGATAAGAATAATCTCCTGAGGATCAAAAGACAAAATAAGTTACTTAATTATAGGCACTAGACCTTGGAAGTAAGATGAGACAGAGTTGGAATAATCAGTGGCATAAGCGCAAGATCTTGCTTGAAAGCTGTGGTATATTATGCTGTGAATAACATTGGAGGGAAATGAGAACTACAAAGGTAATATAAGTATAAATATAAATATTTAGTTGTAGATGGACACAATATCTTTATTTATTTATTTTTATGTGGTGCTGAGGATCACATGTAAGGCAAGTGCTGTATCACTGAGCCACAACCGCAGCTCCACCACAAAGGTTTTTGATGGTCATTGAGACTAAAACAGTAGCCATAGAAAATGTATGATAATTGTAAGATATAGTAATATTTACAAATAACCATGGAACAATGTTTAAGTAATAGTGACTCAAATGCCCAATGCCTGCTAATTCTAACTTCAGTCTTAGAATTTATCCTGGAGATTTTTAAGCTAGAGCAGAGACTAGTAAGTTTTTGTTGTTGTTGTTGTTTTAATAGGACCAGAGAATAAATACCTTTGACCTCTGATTCTCTGCTTTGGGGCACATTTTCACATATTATTCATTTGCTTTTTTGACTTAAGATGCAAATTAATATTGGCTACCCTCTTTTTTTAAAATATTTATTTTTTTGTAGTTGTACACCATAACTTTTTATTTATTTTTATGTGGTGCTGAGGATCGAACCCAGGGCCTTGCACATGCGAGGCAAGCATTCTACCGCTGAGCCATAACCCCAGCCCCAAGGCTACCTTCTTTTTGATAAAAATTATTAAAACTATATATTAATATTGAATATGAAAAAATCTAGCAGAAATTATTATTCTGTTGATCTTATAAAATTTAATTAACTTGACTTAGCACCCCACTCTCTGCCCTGAAGTATGAAATAGAAGAAGTAAAATAGATATATTTTCTTCCCTTCCTTTCAAAACATACTCATGTATTACATGATCATGTTCAGTCAACAGTGAACAACATATTGAATCATGGTCCCATGAGGTTTAATGGAGCTGAAAAATTCCTATCACCTAATATTTTTACTTTATTTTTTCTATGTTTGATACATTTAGATACAGAAGTACTTATTGTGTACAGTTGCCTACAATACTCAGTCCAGTAAGGAGTATAGGCTATACATATCCTGGGTCTGTAGTAGGCTGTGCATCTATTTGTGTAAATATGCTCTATGATGTTCATATAACAAAATCTCCTAACAATGAGTTTTTTAGAACATATCCCTTTGTTAAGTGACGTGACTGTAATGACTACTTTAGTGTAGCTTAAGTTGATTTATTCCCTTTTAATATCTTACCTGTTTTAACAACAGTTTGCTTTTATTTTTTCAGTCTCGAAGAAATCTATGTGAAGAGGCTTTGTTAAAAATTAAAGGCGTTATTAGCTTCACTTTTCAAATGGCTGTTCAAAGATGTGTGGTACGAATTCGTTCAGATTTGAAAGCAGAGGTTAGTATTTTCAGTGACTAAATATGCTTGCGGTTATAGATAAACAAATCAGTGTTCAAAATTGTTCCTTTTTGTCCTGACCCAGGCTTTGGCATCAGCAATAGCATCAACCAAGGTTATGAAAGCTCAGCAAGTTGTGAAAAGTGAAAGTGGGGAAGAGGTAACAGTTTTATTTTATTTTTATATCTGACTCTGACTCTCAATTATTTTTGATGACTACTGTATTCCTAGATAAATAGTTAACATATATAAGAATATGGTGTTTCTGGGTTAACAATTTTTTTTAGAAATACAGAGAGATCTTTTGTATATTTTATAGTCTGTACTTATAAAGAAAGCTTTTAAAAAAAAAATCTCAGTGCAGATATCTTGTTGATTTTATATGGAAGATACATGGTTTTCATGTATTCATTATTAAAAATACTTTCTTCCTAACCTTCACTGGTCTTGCCAATGCTGAAAATAAAAGTGCAGTCATTGGGCTAGTGTGTGATGAAAATTCTTGTCCATTGCTACTCTTTCTAATAACTTTTGTGATAAAGAAAATGAACCTCTAATGCCTTGAGCTCATTTGGATTCAGTGAGTCTCTAGGAATCCAGAGTAGCCAGATACTTGCTTTAGTTGTCTTTATATAGACAGAGGTTGCTTATTTATTCCTAGGGCCTCAGCAGATGAACATCTGAGTTCTTATTTGTAGTTATTCCTTTCTGCGTTGATGCAGTGGTCAGCATTTGAGCCTTCTATCATGTAAGAGGAAATTTTAGAAGAAATAGAGCCTTGGAGAATAAATATGGTACTTAGAATGAGGAATAAAGTTGACCTTTAACTTAGGACATGTATATGTATATGAATTTGATTTTGTAATTAGCTCTTAACACATTCTCTGTCAGATGCTGGTCCCATTCCAAGATACTCCTGTGGAAGTAGAAGAGAACACAGAGTTGCCTGACTACTTGCCTGAGGATGAGAGTCCCACTAAAGAGCAGGACAAAGCAGTATCCCGGGTGGGCTCACACCCAGAGGGTGGAGCTAGCTGGTTGAGCACAGCTGCAAACTTTTTATCCAGATCATTTTATTGGTGACTTCAACTTCAATTTGGGGCTCAAGGACTGTGCAAACCAACAAGGGGCCAGTTTTCCATTGTTGTGGTGAACTGTCAAGTGCAATTTGCAATAAGTTATCATGAAAAGTTTTTAGATTACATGATTGTGTATGCTGCATTTTACATTTTATTGGACATTTTACCCCACTGAGTGGTAAAAAGGACAGAGGCTACAGTTGAAATTTGTTTATGAAGGTATTTTGGTTTTGCTTTTCTTTGTTTAATTGCCTCACTTTTTTAAAAAAACAAAATGGGTCCACTGTTAAAACCAAACGTGTATGTATGTGCAGCTTTATATTTTTATTTTACATGAAGCATGTGATTAGGAAAACTTGTTTTCTCCTCAAGCCTCAGGATCTATCAGAAGAGAAGTTTTTTCATAGCTCAAGTTGTGCATGAATTACTGAACATTTTTCTCTACTTTTCTTCATGAAAGATACATGCTTTGGTACTCTTCACTGAAAGTTGAAAATATTTCTTCTTATCCCCTTTTGTGCCTTTTTATTTTGCCAACCATGTTTTTAGAAACGATATTACTAATGACATTTTACAAATTGAAATATTTTAATTTGAATATAGTAGTTCCCTAAAAATACAATTCTACAAAAACTTTGCAATTTTATTTGTTACAATTTTAATAAAATTAACATGGAATCAGTTAAGAAGGAGACATATATAGTAGCAAAGTGCTTTTGGAACTGTTTGAATGTGACCAAATGTGGTTCTAGTTGACTAGTGTTCACTTTGGTTTATATCCGCTCTTCAGATAAATCCACCATGAGACTGCAAGAAACTGTAAATGGTCTCTCAACCTTACTTTCTGACTACACACTATCTCCTGCTAGGGGAAAAAATAATAATAGTGAAGAACTGACAAACTTGAAAAAAGAAAACAAAAATTGAATGCCTATAATGCCATAGTGCCACTTTGGTAGAGTCTTAACTTTAAAACATGAATTGCCTGGCAGAAACCTGTTTAGTAGGTATTTCTTTGTATTGCCTTTGTGAGTTTATTATGAAAATGCTGTAGTCACATTGAATGAAAAAGACCCAAATTATTGTTTATAAAAATATAAAGCCAGCATTGGCACTTAATCTTGTTTCTCATGTCCAGCCAGAAAAAAACTTCAGTGAAGGTAAGATAAGTAAATATATATACATACATATGGTGGTTTTTTAATTTGTTTTGTTTTGTTTTGGTAGGTAATAGCTAATTACATGTATGTGATGCTTTATTAAAGCTCTAAAATATTTGTCAACTAAGATTTTCTTTTTGGAAATCCATCGATATTCAGATATGTTTAAATGTTAACATGATTAAAAACTAGATGACACTTTACAATTATTTTTCTCCAGTAATACTGGATGCTTTTAATTTTCTCTAAAAGACAAGTGCTGAAAACACCAAGAAATCCTCCAGGGTCGAATTGTCGCTTCACATTCTCCAAGTAGTAAAATAGCAGCTCTACATGGTGATGAAAACGAATTTCCATTTCTTTGTATCACCAGTGAGTTTTGAGATCACTAGTATTGTGACCTTAGGGAAGGAGAGATATTGATGGTATCAAGAACAATATTTTTTTCATGTGTCTGGTCTCTGATTAAAGTGATACGCACAAACAGAAGATATAAAGATATAAGCTTTCAGGGCACATTGCTTTAAATGCATACTACTACTTGCTGCCAGAACCAGATATGTTGAAAAAGGAAATAAAAACCACCTCCTTTCTGTAGCCATTAAAGCAAAGTTTACTTTCTGTTTTAACAAGTTTTTATTTTATTATTCATTGCCACACATCTGCTTATTTAAAAAACTACAACCCTTTGGTATTAATGGTTCAGTACAAGTAGGTATTTCAGCTTAATGTTTGTGTGTTCTAATTCTAAGTGTTCTTTTATTCCAGGTCTTATAGAGCAGTTAAGGCAACTGTAATGGCATTTTTGAAGTATATTGTAAAATAATAAAAGGTAACATAATTAAAACTGATGAATATTGCATTCTTGTGGTATATGCATTATTGATTACTCTTTGTGTGGTGCTGGTGATGGACCCCAGGAACTCATGAGTGCTGCGTACGGGCTCTATTACTGAGCTACCCCTACAGTTAATTTAATTTGTGATTTGTTGTTTACTACTATTTAGCAGATTCCTTCATTTATTTTTTTATTTCGTTTTTATTTTTAAAAATGTGGGAAGGGGGCTTAATACTTGCTCCATTGAATGAAGTTAAGTTTAATGCATCCTAATTCTTACAGAATTGTTATGAGAGAATAAAAGTGTGTGTGTGTGTGTGTGTGTGTGTGTCTGTGTATGTGTATGATCTTATACAGTAATTTCTAAACTTTTCTTCATTAGTGAAATGAAGATAATAATTCTACTACATTGGGTCATTATTAGGATCCAGTAAGATCATGCTTTGAAAACTAAAAATTTTATTTTATTTTATTTTATTTTTTTTTATTGTTGGTTGTTCAAAACATTACATAGTTCTTGATATATCATATTTCACACTTTGATTCAAGTGGGTTATGAGCTCCCATTTTTACCCCATATACAGATTGCAGAATCACATCAGTTACACATCCATTGATTTACATATTGCCATACTAGTGTCTGTTGTGTTCTGCTGCCTTTCCTATCCTCTACTATCCCCCCTCCCCTCCCCTCCCCTCCCCTCTTCTCTCTCTGCCCCCTCTACTGACATTCATTTGTCCCCCTTGTATTATTTTTCCCTTTCCCCTCACTTCCTCTTGTATGTACTTTTGTATAACTCTGAGGGTCTCCTTCCATTTCCATGCAATTTCCCTTCTCTCTCCCTTTCCCTCCCACCTCTCATCCCTGTTTAATGTTAATCTTCTTCTCATGCTCTTCGACCCTACTCTGTTCTTAGTTACTCTCCTTATATCAAAGAAGACATTTGGCATTTGTTTTTTAGGGATTGGCTAGCTTCACTTAGCATAATCTGCTCTAATGCCATCCATTTCCCTGTAAATTCTATGATTTTGTCATTTTTTAATGCAGAGTAATACTCCATTGTGTATAAATGCCACATTTTTTTTATCCATTCGTCTATTGAAGGGCATCTAGGTTGGTTCCACAGTCTTGCTATTGTGAATTGTGCTGCTATGAACATCGATGTAGCAGTGTCCCTGTAGCATGCTCTTTTTAGGTCTTTAGGGAATAGACCGAGAAGGGGAATAGCTGGGTCAAATGGTGGCTCCATTCCCAGCTTTCCAAGAAATCTCCATACTGCTTTCCAAATTGGCTGCACCAATTTGCAGTCCCACCAGCAATGTACAAGTGTACCCTTTTCCCCACATCCTCGCCAGCACTTGTTGTTGTTTGACTTCATAATGGCTGCCAATCTTACTGGAGTGAGATGGTATCTTAGGGTGGTTTTGATTTGCATTTCTCTGACTGCTAGAGATGGTGAGCATTTTTTCATGTACTTGTTGATTGATTGTATGTCCTCCTCTGAGAAGTGTCTGTTCAGGTCCTTGGCCCATTTGTTGACTGGGTTGGAAAACTAAAAATTTTACCAGTGTACAATAGAAGTATTGCTAGTAGCTGTTTGACACAGTTTCTTCTTGTCCTTATTCCTTACACTTTCTAATCACACTTTGTCTGACTCAGCTTTCTACATCCATTTGCATGTTTTGTTTTGTTTATTTTTTTTGAAGCTTAGTCCTCTACTCTGATTTTTGTATCTAAAATTTCTCCCTTGAAGAATTCATCTGTTGACACGGTTTTAATTACCTTTGTATAGATAACTTGTATATCTCTACTGTCACCTTTGACAGCTCTCTTTATTTTGTAGTACCTATCAAATGTAAAGTCTGAATTTTTATTCCTACTAAAACCAAGCTTGTCGTAAGCATGCAATAAATTTAACAAAAGCTAATTTTGTACCAGGCACTACAGTAAATGGTTTCCATATATTTACTCATTCAGCCCTTAACCAAGGATAGGTAATTGTATTATTAAGTCATCATTTTACAGATGGGGAAAAATGAGACAGATATTAAGTGATTCATTAGTGCCAGGTCACAGAGCTAGTAAGTGGTGAAGCCAGGACTCACACCCAGGCAATCTGGTCCTAAGTCTCTACACTCTGAGAAGGCAGCCTGCACAGTAGGTCCTGCTATGCATCTTCTGTCCATCATTCTATGACAGATCCTTCTGACTTCATTGTATTGGGTGATCTAACTCAGGCATCATTTAGCAATCAAAACTCAGTGTCTGGAGACCAGAAAAGTTAGGTACATGAAAGAAGTAAGGCAACAACATAGGAAACCATGAAGAGCACCTGTCCTGCATAGACAGAAGTCACATTTTTCTCGTGAATGTTTGGCTTTTAAGAATTAAAAACGGGGATTTTGTGTCTCTTCCAGATCCTTAAACTACCACGTAAGCCACATAAACCATGTTTATGAACCAGAAATTGGCTACTCTTATTTCTAGAATATCCCCCATTCTAATCTATTTGATTAAAAGCATTTTTATCATTTTCTGCTCTACTGTCTACAAAGGCCGTGGCTTACAAGTTTAGACTGCTTTGAATCACATCAAAAATGCCCTGAGAATTCAGCTGCCAACCAGTCTTTCACACATTAGGTTAACTGCTAGTACATACTTTGTGTGTGTAAGGCACAATTGTATATCTCATTGTTTCAAAACCAGTCTGCCTTACTTAGGCTTGCCTATCAAGCCTTAATATTCCTACCCTCTACATTTTTGCTGTTTTTTTTTTACCTATATTGTTATTATTTTTTTACCTATTATGTTACTATTTTCCCCTCTGCCTCTTCAGCTCTTTTTTACAAAGTTAGCCCTTTGCCATTCATTTAAAAAAAAAAAAAAACTATTAAAAATGGAATTTTCTTCTTTACACTCTTGTCTCCTTTAAAATATTTTAGTCTGAAAATAACAAGCTCATTATACTATCATACATAAAAAAGCACAAGCCATCTGCCATCCTATATCATAGACAATATAGGTAACTTAGGTAACCGAACATTTTGATTCATTTCATCCTCATTTGTTTTAAATTTATTTTTTTCTTTTATTTATTTTCTCTCACTTTTTTTTAAATTGGTTCATTAGAGTTGTACATAATGATAGGATTTGTTGTTACATATTCTTAAATGCACAGAGTATAATCTGGCCAACATCACTACCTAGAACTTCTCATGTTCCCCATTGAGGGGAGGGAGAAAGTATTTCTTAAATTCTTAGTGTTTTCCATATACATAACATGGTTTTGTGTGTGCTGAGCATCTGGGAAGTGGTCACTAAATGAGTTATGGTTATAAAACATCTACAGTAGCATTTCTGTGCCGGGGATGAGTATTTGGTATTCTGCTCCTCTCTGGACTTAATTATTGCCCATCTGAATTACTCTACCCAGCTTCTTAACAACATTTAGCATTACATGAGCACCTATGTTCCAAGCTCAGTACTAGGTCTTTTACTTGTACTGTCTTTAATTATTTTTTAATCAAAAAAAGCTGGGCTTGGGCTGAGGTTGTGGCTCAGTGGTAGAGCACTTGCCTTGCACATGTGAGGCACTGAGTTCAATCCTCAGGACCAAACATAAAAATAAATAAAAATTTTAAAAAATAGCTGGGCTTTTGTTTTTTTAAAAACCAGTTTTACAGAGGAAACTGAAACTTAGAAATAAGGTAACTGCACTTAAATACAATTAATAAGTGCCAGGCAAGGCATAGAATGAATTCAAAACTATATTTTTTGGAGAAAAGATGAAATCCATGGCAAATCAGCTTTACTCATCAATGAATGGAAGTATGGGGTTAAAGCAAATGTAGATGAAAATCTTAAGATGAACTCTGAAAGAGGTGAGCCAGAAGCCAGGACCTTAGTTTTACGAGATAAACTTTTAAATGAAATGAATCATTACCTCCCAAGGTGGAAGTTCGGAGAAAAAGTAGACTTCTTCAAAAGAAATTTGTATATAAAAACATAAAATATCCTTTCTGTTTTACATGGCTACTCTCGCTTTTAGTTTTGACTTTATTATATTTAATATATTGAGTCTATAGGCAGTATAAGGTCTTTTTCAGAAATCCATGTGATATGTTGCAATTAAAATGGGACATACCTAGAAAGAACAAAGCCAAATGTTTATTCATTGAGATGGGTAGAGTAGTTTAATTAAATTCAATAGAAAACTAATTTAAGGACAAGAAACAATATGTAAACACGTTATGGGGGCTGGGGTTTTGGCTCAATGGTAGAGTATTTGCTTAGTATGCGTGAGGCACTGGGTTCGATCCTCAGCACCACGTAAAAATGAAATAAAGATATTGTGTGTCCACCTATAACAAAAATATATATATTTTTTTAAAGACATTCTGGATGAAGATATTTATAATGCTTGATAAAAGGATTAGGTGTCTTATTTAACTTTTTGTGGAAGTGGTAATAAAACTCTTGGAGATAACAATCTTTGGGAGTCTTCTTACCTGTGATTTTTTTTTTAAATCCTTTTTGATCCTAGGGGTGCTTAGCCACTGAGCCATATCCCCAGCCTTTTCATTTTTTATTTATTTTGAGGCAGAGTCTACTAAGTTGCTTAGGTCCTCCCTAAGTTGCTGAGGCTGGCTTTGAACTTGGGATCCTCCTGCCTCAGCCTCCCGAGTCATCCTTACCCTGTGATTTGATCATAAATAGTAAATAATATGTTGGTAAAAATCAATAAATATATTCTAAATTAAGATCCTCAACTTTGAGCTACTAATTATACTTCAGTACAGAAAAGCAAAGCCAAAAATTACCAATTCATGCTGAAGGAGTTGTAGGCTTCTATTTGAGTATAGCGTTGAAAGGTATGTTTCACTCATGTCGTTAAAGTGATTTAGCAAATATTTGAAAGTCTTTATTGTCCCAGTTACAATGCAACTGATAGGACTACCAACATGACCCTTCCTGGGGTTCACAGTCTAGTGGGAAAGGTCATAGACTGGATAATCACAAATGTACCAGAAAGTTACAGAGTAGATTTGGGAGACCTTATGTTGGTGGAGTTGGAGGGTGGGGAATTTGGGATTGCTTCCTGGACAAATTAAAGCCAGAACTTGAAGTATGAGCAGGAGTTAGTTTGCCATGTGGAGCAGGGAGAGCATTCCAGGCAAAGGAACCAGTTTTGTGAAGGCTCATGAGTGAGACTGGTAAGTTAGGGCTAAGATGAGATAGGAATACTGGTGGAGGCCAGGTTAGACAAACTTTGTAGGTCCTTTGTAGTACTTGAGTATTATAGTATTTCCTCTCCTAATGTTAGTAGTAAATTAATATTAAGTATTTTAGTTAATAAACAAAGTTAACTGTCATGTATTATGAATTGCAGTTGCTAAGTGCTTTGTCTAGTATTTGGTCTTCACAACAATCATAGATTTGTTAAAAAAAAAAAAAAAAAAGGTAAACTTCACAACAACAAAAAAAAAACCTAAACCTGCTTGAGATGACTAAGGGGAGAAAGGTGGATCTAAGGCTACCAAATTATAAATACATGCAGTACAGGGGCAATGCTGGACTGGACTTAGATAAATTACCAGTAAACATGGAAGGAGGTGATATGTTTGGGTGATGTTTTTTTCAAAGGCAATTGCACAGAAGAATTCGATGATATGACAGGAGATTCCCAGGATTCTGATACTGATGATCTTTTTGCACTATCTTGAGCTAGGAGACAACAGGAAGAATAAGACTGTAGGCAAGGTTGACGATAGAGGTGACCCAGGTACATGTGGGGAGACAATGAAATAATTAAATGGTAATGGCTTGGACCCAGGAGGGAGATAAGATATAAAAAAGATTATATTTTATTAATATAGATTCAAATGAAGAAGAATTCAGAGTAGGAGTGGAAGGACCAGCTGGCTTTGGTAAATGAGCTCCTCTGGGTCTCTCCCTAAAGCTGAAGGATTTGCTGGGTTGACCCTTCATGAAATTTCTTGTGTTTTTATTTTTATTATTAAATTTCTTCTGTCACTCTTCTTAAGTTCCTAATGGATTATGAAGGAAAATGAATTAGTTTTTAACACAGGTCTACTTAAAACTAACCAAAATGAGAATGTGATCAGTCTTAATGATTTAGTCACTAACATTTTTTATATTGGCATAGATGAGGTAATTTCCATGAAAGCTCTTCAGACTCTAAGATTTGCCCTGTGCTTTCTTGGACCTTTCTATTTGATGCTAGTGTCTAGTTCAGTTACTTATCCCTGTCTATGCATAAGAATGATCTGTTTGCTTATAATAAATATTATTGTCTAGCTGGGAGCAATGATACACACCTGTCATCCCAGCAACTTGGGAGGCAAATCTGAGGCCAGTCTCAGCAACTTAGTGAGATTATGTCTCAAAAGTAAAAAATAAAAAGGGTTGGGGTAACTTAATGGTAGAGTGCCTCTGGCTTCAGTCCCCAACATCACAATCAATCTTCCTTTAGAAAAATAAGCAAATAATATTGTCTGTATTCCACTCTGGGCAGTTGAACCAGAGTCTCTAAGATGGCCTGGGACATGGATATTGAGGAGTTGAGGAGTTGCACATGTAACAAAGTTGAGAACCATTGTTGAGAGCCACAGCCGAAGGGGCCCCAGCAAACTTCCAGCTGCCGGCTGATGATTGGCTCACAGCGGCCCCAGCAACATCTAGCTGATTGGCTCCTCTGCGGTGATGCTCATTGGGCTGTTTCCCTGCCCTTTCAGACCACGGAGCTGCTCATTGGGGGACTTTTTTGGCTCCGCCCACATGACCCAGCCAGTTGGCCTCAAGAGTAGGAGGATTGTGGGAGGTGGAGAGAAGCTTGTGTTGGAGAGAGAGGCTTGTGGAAAGCTGGTGGTGGCAGTTGAGGCTCTGAGGGTTTTTCCTGAGAGGCTGTTTTGTTTGGCGTGTGTGGTTCTAAAAATAAAGTTAGTTTCTTTTGACAAGTGGCTCCTGATTGTGCCCAGCCAGACTGCGGCAGAACCATGACTTACCTAGATCCAGTGCTAAGATCTAAAGATCTTATGAAATCTTATACCTTAAGCTTTTTCTCAGTTCAGTAGAGACCATTCTCCAAACAGATGGTTTCAGAAACTAGGCAAATCATAATTTAGAACAAAAGCTTGTATACAAGACTTTTGATTGTTAGTATGATGTCTTTGCCATTTCATTGTTTACTCAGCTTTGTTTAAAAAGAAAAAGGTAAGATTTCATAATAATTTTAAAATCCTTAGTTTAAATTGAAACCATTCAATTCTGGTGCTCATTTTGCTTGTGTGCTTATGTCTAATATACTTCTTAATATAACTGTCAGGCCTCCCAGAATCTAGCAGTGCCATCTATCTCATGGCACATAGTCTTTGTAGATTTGTAGTTTCTTAACCTTAAATTTCTTCTTTATTTTAGCCTTGAGTAGTATTACCTCTTCTAAAATAAGTAGTTTGACAATACATATACTCTTATTAAATGGTTGGCTTCTTCAGATGTCAAGAATCCAGACCATGATTAAAGTAAAAAGATATTAAAAAGTCAAGAACATATTTTAAATTTTTTTCAAGGCTGTGCTAGGCAGGATGCTTGAATTTGCCTATCAAATGCTTAACAAATGGATATAAAAATTTAGAATTAGCAAATAACCAAAAAGCATAGTAATTGTTTTAGGATGAAGGACTACCATCTATAGTTCTAATAAGCTTGCATTATTATTGGTTATCTTATACACTATAGCTGCTATTACATGAACATAGAATTGTGTTGGACTATAAATATTGTTTAGTGGGTGTTACATGTTTCTTGTATATTTATAAATTCTGTAAATGAATCCCATTAATCTGAAATGCTAGAAGCAACAATGTTCCAGTAGTTGTTATTACAACTGTTTAGCAACTTCTGACTTATTTCTTTTCACCTGTTTCTAAAGAATGCATAGGATGCATGTATAAAGTGTTTTTGTTTATATATAACAATTATTAGCACTTACTGTAGTGGAATGCTGTTGACTACCTAATTTCACATGCCTACATTTTCAAAACAATGGAGACATATCACTGACCATAAAATGGAAATAGCAACCATTCAAAATAGTTGAGCATTTATTGTGTCATTTACTCGACAGAGGCAATCTCACTATGAAAGCAAATATAGCCAGTTTATGTGCATATGTAGATGCAGGTATCTATCATGTTATTACAATTTGTAATAACAAAATACATAAGTGTAATGGATATTTTGGTTTATTTTCAATACAAGCTTACATGAAACAAAGATACGGTGCCTCTGTGCTAAGGAATGGTTTCAATTTCAACTAAAGATTTTAAAATTACTTATGAAATCTTACCTTTTTCTTTTTAAACAGGTTACTATTGAAGAAAAAGTAAGGAAACAGATTGGTTCTACATCCACTTTTTAGATTTCAAATTCACATGCATTTTAATAGTTGTCTCTATACAACCTTATTCAGTTAAGCCTTTCTGGTTCATAGTTCTTAAATATAAGTATTTAACTCATTAGCTAACTCATCAATTTGATCCATAGTATATGGAGTAATAATTTTATTGGGAGAAATTCCAAACACTCCCTTTGCTGCTTTTATTCCTTTGAGTATTAATTGTCCTACAGCCTCAGGATACCTAGTAAGAATAGTGTTAGGAGAATAAGATAAATGTATCCATAATAATGGACCTTCTTGCCAAAATACTCCTGTAGGAATATTTTTTGTTGGTAGTACAATAAATAATAAAGGCAAACTTATATCAATTCTATCCAAATGCATATTTTCCATATATGTTTCAATGATTTTTAATGCCTTTCTTGCTTCAGGCGTTAACATTCGGGGTGAATTTGGATCTGATGGACCTTTTAGGATATCAAATAAAGGTCCCAACTCTCCTGTTGGTATACCTAAATAAGGCCTTATCCAATTTATGTCTCCTAATAACTTTTGAAAGTCATTAAGTGATTTGAGTTGATCTACTCGTATTTGAATTTTTGGTGGACGGACCATGGTTGAGGATAATAGAACTCCTAAATAATTAATTGGAAAATTTAATTGTACTTTATCTATTGCTATCTCTAGATTATAATTTTTTAATAAGTTTGTAAGTGTGGCATAACATTCTAGCAATGTGTTTTTATCTTTGTGTGCTAATAATACATCATCCATATAGTGAAATATTTGTAGTTCAGGATTTTGATTTCTAAGTGGCTGGATTACTTTGTTAACATAAATTTGACACATAGTTGGGCTGTTAGCCATCCCTTGAGGGAGTACTTTCCATTCATATCTCTGATCAGGACCTTCATGATTCAGTGCAGGGATAGTAAATGCAAAACGTGGACTATCCTCAGGATGAATTGGAATTGAAAAAAAACAATCTTTAATATCTATAACTAAAACATACCAGGTTTTTGGCAAAGCAGACAATTGAGGAATCCCTGATTGAGCAGGTCCCATAATAACCATCTCATTATTAATGGCTCTTAAATCTTGCAATAATCTCCATTTACCAGATTTCTTTTTGATGACAAAAATGGGAGTATTATGGGGAGATACAGAAGGTTGTATATGTCCTTCCGCTAATTGTTGTTTGACCAGGTCATGGGCTGCTTGTATCTTTTCTTTAGTCAGGGGCCACTGAGGAACCCATACTGGTCTTTCTGATTTCCAAGTAATTTTGATTGTCTCAGTGGCCCCTTCTGAAAACCCAATCCATGTCTATTTATTCCTTGATCTATTTGAACTGGTGCTGCTATACCTTGTTCTTGTTTTCCTAATCTTTTTTCTTTCCTAAAACCTTGTCTAGCCCTAGTAGTGGGCGCGTTAGGATTGATGTTATTTGTTAATGTCAAACCTAATTGATCTAGGACATCTCGTCCCCACAAATTTATAGGAAGATGATCCAATACATATGGCTGTATAGTTCCTTCACATCCTTCAGGATCTTTCCAATCTAATACCATTGCACTTCTATGGGGATTAGTCGCCACTCCTAGGCCTCGAAGCGTTTGAGTGGCTTGTTGTAATGGCCAATGTTTTGGCCATTCTTGACAAGATATGATGCTAAGGTCAGCACCTGTGTCCAGTAGCCCATTAAATTCATGTCCTTGAATATTTAGTTTTAGCATTGGACGAGAATCTAAATTTAAAGACAGCATAGCCCAATCTGGCTGGGCACAAAATAACCGAGCCACCACAAAAGCCTTGTAGATTCAAACAGCAACTCTTTATTCCCGAACTCTCACCAGCACTCTACACACACGTTCTGGGAAAATACACTCCCTCCATGGGCTCTGCGTACCAATACTCTCAGAACCCCAGGAGAACTCAAGGGGAACTCCAAAGGAGCGGCGCCTGAGGCAGCAGGATATGCCCTAATCCAAGCAGGATCCGCCCTAATCCTGGAGCCGCCCTATTCCCAGCAGGATCCACCCTAAACCTGGAGCTGCCCTAATCCCTGAGCAGGGTCACCTTTCAAACCAAAATGCCATGCGACATTCCTACTTGGCTATGGCTCTCAGCAATAACTTCTAAGCAACTTAGTGAGACCCTTCTCAAAATAAAAAAGGGCTAGGGATGTGGCTCAGTGGTTAAGTGCCCCCAGTTTCAATCCCAGTTCAAAAAAAGACAAAGAAAAACGAAATAGAGAAACCCTGATTTTTAATTAATTTTATTATTTCAAGTTAAAAGGAAACCCATCTTCTATGTGGTAATAGGGGTTGGTGGTGAGGGACATGTTAGGAAGTTAGGAGAAGTATGATTCCTGAGTTTAGAATTCTGACACAGACTTTTCAATTAACACAATTGATTCAGATTGTTTACTTGATAATTCTTCATGGTTATAATAATTAACAGTTATCTACTTGGTTATTATTTAATGAACAATGCTCATTATTCCTAGTTGATATTATTTGGATATATTACTCTTAAAATTAAATATAGCCTAATAATGAGAAAGTCAGCCAATCAAATTATGGATTAGTATAGGAAAAAAATATACCTAGTCCAAAGACCTGTTCCAAAAACCTGGCTACCTTTGCCAACTTTGTCCAGGCCTACCTACTGTAATGTCCATCCTAAAGTACTTGAAGGGGATCAGAGGTATGGGAGGATTTTGTAACCACCTGGGTCACATTAATGGTTTGTGCCCTTATGTTACTATGATATAGTAGCTAGAAAGAACTGTTGGCACTTAATGTGCTGGGGCAAGAGATGCTAAAGGTCTTCAGTGCTCAAGATAGTTCCAAATGTTGAATATCAACCTGTGCAAAACGCAAGTAGGAGAAACATTTATAAAACAGTGTACACAAGTATTAATACCATAATTATACTGGCTAATAAAATACTATGTAAATTTAGATCTGATAATTTACATTCTATCTAGCTATAAATTAGTATTAGATTTTAAGATGAATCAAGATAGAAGATTTGCTGTCTTACATGATGAATAGAAAGCCATCGAATCTAAAGTCACTAATGGTAAGATACTTCTTTAGTCATTGACAGATGATTGCATATAAAGTGGGCTGGTCAGTCTAAAACATCTCCACATATAAGCATTAAATTTAAGAAAGAATTACATTAAGTTTTAAAACTGATTTATGAGTAAATATACTGAATTCCTTTAATTAATTTTGAATTTTTTAAGCATCTATTAAGTAACTTCCTTACAACTATTGTTTAATGCAAAAGCAGAAAAAGTAAAATTCAGCTTGTTTACTTGATCTTTTTGCTTTAGTTAGATATGTAATATTCTAAGAGAAAGGCAGTTCTACCAGTAAAAGAATCTTAAACTGCAAGATAGATATGGATGGATGGCATTCTGAGTTTTTACTAGCCCTACAATATACATTGCTAGAATAATGAAATTTGTTTTCCCCAGAACTGCTAGTTTGGTTATAGACTATTACATTCTCCTATGTTGAATTTAATAAGTTCAACAATTTTTAAAAAAATTATATAGTAACTATTTTATAAATTTTCATATTCCCATAATGTTTACACCAAAGTCAGCTCTTGATTTAGATATTAAGAAAGTGAGCAAAATCTTCCATTAATTTGACTTCTTGGAATCAGAAAATGTGGTTTAGGATCCAGCTCTAGCCTCAGTGCTACCTGACTTAATTATACTCTTCAATATCTCAAATAAAGAATAAGATTAATAACCCTCTGTTTGATTGTGTAAGACTCAGACAGTATTTTATTTCAAATGAAGGTAAACTGACTTAAAAATTTTAAACCAAAAATGTTTAATTTGTATTATCTTTTTAGAAACATAATTTCATGTGAACTTGTTCTGCAGAATAAATATGGCTTAAAACAATCTTTGTGATCATTTGAAAGAACTTGGTATTTGGTTTTTGTATAAAACAAAGAGGGAGCCTTAAAGTAACAGCTTGTTAAATTGCCTTTGTCAAAGGAAAGTAGCCCAAGGCAGCTTTTTCTGTGTTTTGCCAGGATGTGGATTACAGCCAGGGCTATAAATCCCCAGAGATTAGAGATGGTGGATGGTGTCTATGACCCAGTCAGCTCTTTCAGCTTGGATTACTTGGAGATAATAACCCCAGATAAAAATAGAACAATGCCAAACTACTAGTGTCAGTGGTGATGCTGATATATCTTTTAAAAATATATTGTGTTTATAAATTTACTTGGGTTGTCTCTTACTTATAATCTGAGCATAGTAATACCAGAAATTGGTACCTGGAGTGGTAAATGAACTACTATTTTAAGATCTTTGTTATCAGTATTTTCATGATCATAGAGGAGTCCCATCAAAGGCACATTCAAGTTTTTGGAATTTAACTATGTGTGCTGGGCCAGAGAGAAAGAGAGAGAGGTTGAGAATTTAAGTCATGTAGTGACTTCTGCCTGCCCAGTTTTTCTCAAGAGTATTCCCCAGAGTAAGTGTTGAAAGGGAGACATTAATCTGCTGTTCCCTCAATTGGTCATAGTTTCTTTGTGCCTTGCAGTGTGAGTTTCTCACTGTGCAGTGTGATTCTAGTGTTTAAAGATAAGTATTTTTTTATACAAGATGGCTTCAAATGCAAGCCAACTACTTCATCTGGTGTTCACCCAAAGAATGAGCCATCTGTTTGAACAGTGAAAGAAAAACTGGCTGTGTTGGACATATTGAGAATCTGCCTCCAACATAGTCTGTAAATGTTGTATACTGTATTTTAAAGGTGACTTAGATTTCCAAGCATAATTTGGACTCTGTGAGATATTTTTTTGTGTGTACAACTCTAAGAAATGGAAACTCCACTATAATAAATGCTGCAGCCTTCCAATTTTCCTTTGTTACTAGATAACATAGATAATGGCAACAGTTCTTTATCTTCCATGGTGTATGGAGACATTTTAAAAAGTCTTTTCATTAAGAGAATTAAGATAAAGCACAGGTTTGTGTAAACATTTAAAAAATTATATAGAATTATAAATAACTCAAAATCAAGGCTATTTTACAAATAAAACAAGCCCTAGTTATATCAGCAGCCTCATCTTACCACTAGCTGTTATCATCCTCTGTCCATTTCAAGAGGCTATGTTGGGGTTGACTATGGGCTAGAAGATGATACCCTACAGCAGAGATCAGCAGACTTTTTTTTTAAATAAAGGACCCGGTTTATTCAGCTTTGCGATGCTGTGACCAAAATACTTGACGGAAATGATTTAGAGGAAGAAAAGTTTATTTTGGTTCACAGTTTCAGAGGTTCAGTACGTGATCAACTCCATAGCTCTGGGCCTTAAGGTAAAGTATAACACCATGAAAAAGGGACATGGTATAGGAAAGCAGCTTAGGACATGACACCCAGGAGGGAGAAGAAGAGGGAGATGCCAAACTACTAGTGTCAGTGGTGATGCTAATATATCTTAAAAATCTTTTATTTATAAATTTACTTGGGTTGTCTTTTATTTGTAATCTGAGGGAGAGGGAGAGGGGAGAGAGGAAAGAGAAAGAGCAAGCCCTGCTCATCAGGTACAGATATGTGTGTGTGTGTGTGTATATATATATATATATATATATATATATATATATATATATCCCCCAAAGGCACACCTCCAGTGGCCTTCTTCCTCCAGCCATACCCTCTCTGCCTACAGCTAACCACCCAGTTAATCCATTCAAATGGATTAGTTCTTGGATTACATTACAGTTTTCATAATCTAATTGTTTCACCTCTAAACATTCTTGCATTGTCTTACACATGAGCTTTTGGGGGTCACCTCATATCCAAAACCAAAATAGGACCCAAAAAGGTTTTGCAGGCCGAGAAGTCTGTTGCAACGACTCAGCTCTGCAGTTAATACTGAGAAAGCAGCCATAAGCAATGTGAACAAATGAGGGTAGCTGTGTACATAAGATAGGAAAAAAACAAAAGGTCTTTCCTGCTTTCACACATACCATTTGCCACTTCACAGCTTGTCACCAAAATGTGTGGGGATTTCTAGCACATACCACCTGGGTATCCTATAATTCAATTGAATTCTGACAGTATATACCTGGAGTTGTAGTCAGATTTCTCAGGTTCAGGGCTCAGTTCCACGAGATTGCCTCCATTGCAGATCTCAGTTGAGTCCCAGGTTGTGACCAATACTTTTGATAAATTGAGATCACAATGACCCCCTCTCCTTAGGTTTGGTTAATTATCTAGGACAGCTCACGGAATTCAGAGAAACATGTTCAGCAGTTAATTATTTTAAAACAGGATATAATAAAGGTTTCACAAGACCAGTCAGATGAAGAGATGAAGAGTGAGGCCTGGAAGGGTCCCAAGTGCAGGAGTTTCTGTTCCTTTGGACTTTGGGTGTGTCACCCTTGTGGCATGTGGATATGTTCTTCAACCCAGAACTCTTGAAACATCTTTTTGAGATTTATGAAGCCTTTCTGTAATGGTTTGGATATGAGATATCCCTCCAAAGCTCCTTTTAGTGCAGGAATATCCAGAGGTGAAGTGATTAGATTATAAGAGCTATAACCTAATCAGTCCACCCTAGTGTGAATGGACTGACTGGGAGGTAACTATAGGCAGATTGGGCATAGCTGAAGGAGGTGAGTTACTAGGGCTTGCCCTATAAGAGTGCCACCTTCCCTGCGGCCCCAGCCACCTCCCCTGTCTCTCTGCTTCCTGACCCTGCTGTGAGCTGAGCAGCTTTCCTCTACTGGGCCCTTTCACCATGGGCCTTATCTTAGGCCCAGAATAATGGAGTCAGCCATCTGTGGACTGAAACTTCTGAGCCCAAACAAACTTTCTCCTCCAACTTCTTCTCATAGGATATTTGATCATAGTGGTGCAAAAGCTGACCGAAATACTTCCTTACATAGGCATGATTGATTAAAGTATATAAACAAATGAAAAGTTGGATTTAGCCCACTAGCGACTCATAGTTAGAAAATGATGCCCTAGGCAGTGGTTCTGAAAATGTGATTCCAGCAGCAGCACTGGCATCACCAGAACCTTATTACCAATGTAAACTCTCAGTCCAGTCCCACCTTGCCATGGAGTCAAAAACTCTGGGGATGGAACCTAGCAATTCACATTTTAGCAGGTCCTCTGGGGGCCTCTCATACATGCATGTAGAATTCAAGAAGTACTGCTATAAAAATCTAGATCCCTTTAAGGCCAACCCTAAAAGTACACAAACAGATATTTTTGGTAATGCTCCCAATGGTGCACAATACAGTAATTTGAACAATAAAATAACTTAAATAATCTGTTGAGTCAGAAAGTAGTTTTATGCTTTTAGTAAGTAAATATTTTTTTTCTATTTCTCAAGTTGTCTTTTCTTTTAATATTGTTGATTCTAAATTTCTCTTTAAAAGTATGTCTCCTTAAATTTGAGACCAGCTTTTATTGTGCTTTCATCAGTACATACTAAAACCTATGAAAGTAATATGAAATTCCCTGTTGTTAAAGTAGAATCTAATGATTCATTGTTTGTGATCATTTCAAGTGTGGTTTTAAACACCCATATCTTATAAATGTCTGTATCAAGATACTCAATGGAGCCTTTCTATTATGCTGGAATTAGTGGCAAGGCTCAAAGCTAAGAGCAATGAGTGCTAGATTCTTCTATACTCTATTGTCCAATGCTGCAAAATTCTGAATTTACTCTATCAATGACCTCCTTTATTCCAAAGAATATATAAGACAAGTTCTAGGAAGAGGAATGAGACCTTCACCTTGAGAAGTAGCAGGTGGCTTCCTCCTCTTCTCATGGGGAAAAGAAAAGAGGGTAAGTTAGGTGGCTGCAAGAGAATCAATCTGAGACCAAGAGTGTTTACAGGTCTTTCTTGTTTTGAACTTAGTGGAGCATGGATGGAGTCTAGAGAGAACTTGATGTATATCCCATAGAATTTGGGGCAGTATGTATACATGGAAATATCTTTTAGCACTGTCAATGTCAAAGAGGTCTAAGCTGGTCCTCTCTGATGGGTTCTTCTGCAACCAAAGGAGCTAGGACAAGGCTGACAGTAACCCAAGAACACACACATAACTATTTGGAGACAACCAGCATCAGACAGAACCAAGTGCAGTCAGTAGTAATGAGGGATCCTTCCTACTACCACCACCAGCACCGGGCTGACTGGCAGTTGCAGAATATTTCTATCTCCCTAATCTTCCCTGTCTCCATTTGCATCCTTTAAAGGAGGAAGTAATGGTATTGCAAAAAGCCCTGTAATAAATCTCTGGAGTTGCTGTCCAGGCCATGACTGAGATGGACTCAGGAGTAAGAACAGGTGAGGATTTTGAAATAGATATGAGGGTCAAGGATTGTGAAGAGTCTGATTTTACCTCCCTTGACGTCTAGCAACAGTCTAGTATCATTTCATGTCTGCTAGCAGAAGACATCAGACTCTTGGGTCAGAGACAAGTGGCTTTTATTACTCATGGCACAATGAAAGCATGAGCCTCAGCATATTTGTGTTGGTTTCCCTTGCCCCCAAGTCCCATGGGGGTGATTTCACGGGCTGAGATAACAGGAACACATGCAGTGGGTTCTGTTCCAGGAGAAGCAGCCAGGGCCAAGAGCCCAGTGCTTTCTGAGCAAGCAGCAAACATTGTAGCAAACAGCAAGCAAGCCAGGTCTTCCTCCCTTGAGATTCAGCCATTAGATGGTGGTTTTCCTGGCTGGGATAAGGGTGACGCAAGGGGAGGTGCCACGGTGCAAAATTTAGGGAGGCACTCATTTTTAGGCACTCATTTCTGCAAATGAAGAATTGGCACCTGGGAGTGAGTGCCTCCTTAAATCTTATGCCCAGGGAATCTTGCTTATCTTATCTTCACTGACTCAGGTGGCTATGCCTAACTATCTTGTGGTCACTTTGACTTACTATTGCTAATGTAGCTAGCTATAGAATTGCTTCAGTGTCACAGGAAATGTCAATCTGACAGCCTCTGGTACTAAGCAGGAATATGCAATGACAGGGATCCTAACTCTCCCAACAGAGATTGAAGCTTAAAATTGAACTCTTTTCATAACTAGTGGGTTATATCCAGTCCCAGCTCATGGTTTTTTTTTTGTTTTTGTTTTTGTTTTTTGGCAACAGGGATTGAACCCAGGGACATTTAACCACTGAGCCACATCTGCAGTCCTTTTACCTTTTAATTTGAAACAGGGTCTAAGTTGCTTAGGGCCTTGCTAAATTGCTGAGGCTGGCTTCGAACCTTCGATCCTCCTGCTTCAATCTTCTGAGTCGCTGGGATTACAGGTACACACCACTACTATTTAATTCTTTACAAAATAAGTTGCTGACCCTTATAATAACTGAAAGGCATTTAATCTGGACATATTTTTAAAAGATGGGAGGGAAACTCAATGTAGTACAGTTTGGGACAATAATTGAGAAAAAGATGATTTCACATTTTTCCACGAAAGAGGTATTATCTTCAATAACATTGTTACCTGTATCATAAATAATAGGCCTCTTTTACCCAACTTTAAAGTCAAAAAGAATAATTGGTCCACACAAAACTGCAGAAAGGGTAGGCATGGGATACACCCCAATGTGGACTGGAACTGTGTATATGTTGGCTTCATGTCTACATCTGTAGGTTACTATGTAACCATTTCCCCAAAAAGGTGGGACTGAAGGCTCAGGCCACTGGAGAAGCCTTCCCACCCTGGGCTGTAATCTGAGAGGTAACTGGAAGTCAATCTCCTAGATACAGGTTTGGCCATTGTCCAGTCAGGGACCAGCACTGTGACTGAGTGGAGAGGTAATCTGTCATTAACCCAACCATGTGACTATCTCTGGGACCAAGGAGAGGGCAGATCTTTTACCAGAGAACAGTGAAAGCAGTGGCACATATGCGGCCCTAGATGATTATTGACAGCTGATTCAGCTTGTGTTTGCCACAAGCATGGTTTAGTTGGGAATAATGTGGGATTTTTAGGCCCTGTCAGTCAAAGTCTACAGTTGAGGGTCTTTGTCGATGTAATTTTCTTGTGTGTAAAGCTAGCTGCTCTATTTCTGGTGAATGCACCAGCTCGGCCTCTTTTCCCTAGCTTTTACAGTCACATCACATTGTTGTGCTCTGCTGTGACTAGATTTTGCAGGGTTTTCTCTTTGGGTCAGGCTCAGGAAAGCTGCAGCTTTGATTAATCATCCCCTTATAGTCATCCACCCTATTTCCATGGCTTAGATAGATAGTTACATGGCAAACATTATATTCCTAACTCTAGACTCTATATGTCCTATAATTGCCATGATTATTCTGTTTTGCTAATTAATTTTTAGTGTGGCCTGTAGATGATGCTCATGAAACAAGTGAAATGTGACAGACTTACAATCCATAAGAAGCCTGAAAAAAAGTAACCATTGTCTAGATAGTTAATTATAGTTGAGACTTAATGTCATATGGATCCTAGAGCTGTGAAAGACTTGATAGGTTAACTCAGTTTTTTTTTTTTCTGTTTTGTATAACAATATGAGTCAGTCATCCATGATGGGTCAAATACTGTATCAAAATAATTTCCCAAATGTCTACTTACCCTGCATAAATTTTGGAAGCAACATATATTCAATGTGAAACATCATTTTTTTGTTTGCTTGTTTTGGTATGGAGGAATTGAACCCAGGGGAGCTTTAATACTGGGCTACATCCCCAGTCTCTCCTCCACCCACTTTCGGAATAGTGTCTCATTAAGTGGCTTAGGGCCTAATGTTGCTGATGCTGGCCTCAAACTTGTGATCCTCCTGCCTCAGCTTCCCAAGTGGCTGGGATTATAGGTGTGCACCACTGTGTCCAGCTCAACGTGAAATATCTTATTTATTAAAAAAAAACTCCTTTGAAATAAATTATAGTAATTTAATTCCACTTGCAACCAATTGTTTTAACACCTCCCAAATTAGTCCCTTCTAGGCTGCCCTTTTGATTTTCAGACAGCCTCCTATCATTAGAAAGGTTTTCTTGTTGAGTGAGCTGGCATTTGTGTCCCATGTCAGTACTGGCTATATTCTCTGTGGTGCAAGACAGAGCAGGCTGCTATTACACTGCCCACTCGACTCCCACCCAAGTCACCTCCTTGCCAGGTTAATTTAATTAATACTTTTAAAAAAAATACTTTTAGTTGTAATAACTTTATTTTATTCATTTTTTAAAATGTGGTGCTGAGGATCGAACCCAGTGCCTCACACATGCTAGGCAAGTATTCTACTATTGAGCCACAATCCCAGCACCCTTAGTTAGACTTTTAAAGATATATTTTACAAGGAAATATTGATTGGATGCTATATTTTCATCAGTTTTATGCTACAAACTAGTTTACATTTCTTGAAGTTTCCTAAAACGTCCTAAAATTAAGTAACAAAAATTTAAGGATATAACCTTTCATTAAAAGTTTTTAGTTTCAATTACATTTTATGAGTTTTGTGAGACATGGTAAAGAACAATTCTCATAGTGTGAATTTCTGGAAGGTAAGCCAATTCTTAACTTCTGAAACAAATCCTTGTAAAAGTTGCAATACACCAGAACATAATAAAGTCCAGACAAGTTTACTGTTTGAACAATAGTTAAAACCATTAAAGCCATGTTCAACATATGTGTGTGGTGCTAGATGATGATTTAGCTATGGGACAGTGAAACTATATTAGTTTTTTGGACTTTGGTATATTATTCTTGGGTTAGTATCAGGATATGCAATATAGAAAAACATTCTGAACAAAATTATACTTTTTAGGTATTATTATTATTCAAGTAATATGTAGTTAAAGCCCAACTGATATCAAATGCTTTTAAGTACAAAATTAAAATCTTCCACTCCATCCTTAGTACCACTCTCTAGAGGATGTCATTTACTAACTGTTCTATTTTTAGTTCTTCTTTTCACATTTTTATTGGTGCTTTATAATTGTACAGATTGATGGGATTTGTTGTTACATATTTGGACATGCACACAATATCTATTTTTTAATTCTTAAAGTGACCACCAGCATACTAGATAATATTCTTCTTTCTCTGTTTCTTGATGAATCAATTTTAGACTATTCTAGTCAATTTCCCACATGAAAGATGACTTCCACCTTTCTTTTCTGCCTCATTCCTCGAATTTGTACCGATTCAATTATGCTGTGTCCTTTTGGAGGTGGTTACCTTGATAACTTTAAACAATATACTTAAACATCTATCTCTTCTTTATTCCATAAACCTTAGTCAGAAAATATCTACTAATAAACTATTGGACCAGCCTCCTCTTACCTCATCTCTTCATATTTATGGACCTTCTCACATTGAATAGATTTGACTTCTGTAACTAGTAGGATGTAACAGAAATGATGGTGACTGACTTCTAAAGATAAGTCCTAAAAAAATGTATGTCTCTTCTTTGCAATCTTGGGGGAAGCCAGCTGTCTTGTCATGAGGATACTTGAGCAGCCCTAAGGGGAGGTTCATGTGACAAAGAACTGAAGCTTCCCGGGGATAGGCAGCAACAGCTTTCCATGTGAAGGAGTCTTGGAAGCACATCCCTCAGCATCAAGCAAGCCTGCAGATGACTAACTTGAAGCATACTTCTTGGATGCAATCTCATGAGAAACTCTGAGTCAGAATACTCAGCTAATTTGCTCCTGAATTCTTGATTGACAGAAATTCTATAAGAAATGTTTATTGGTCTTTTAAATCAATAAATAATTTGGGAAGGAGGGTATTTCTTATGCAGCAATAGTACATAGCCAGAAGATAAGATGATGTCATTTTCCTCCTTAGGGTCCCTTCATTTTCCTCCTTAGGGTCCTTTTCATTTCCTTTCCTAACCCCTTATGTCTCTTCTCATTTCTTCCATCTACATTACTTTTGCCATGATTTCATTACATGTTCATAATGTTTATACTCTGTTTTTAAACTCTACTTACAAAATGTAACCACACATGCTTTATTCAAATGTTGATTCTAAGGTTAGAAAAAATTTAAATAATTATAACTAGGAAATGTATATTGCATATAAGATATATGCAATATCTTGTAAATAAGTAATATTTAACACAGTGTCAGTAGGAATGGAACTGTAAAGAAGGAGATGTACTCCTGCCTTATCAAATCTGGGTCACTTGAAGGGTAATGCTTTCTGTTGGGCCTATGACATTTTGGTAAGTTTTTAATAACTTCACAGAGTTCCAGAGTTGCCTTTTAATTTCCTCTTGAGAAAAAATAAACATGCTTCTTTGCCATATCACTGAGTTCTTTTGGCCTTTTAATCATATTATTTGCAGAACAAAATCCATTCCAGCACTCTTTTTGAGGACATTCTCCTTAAAACTTCTAACTGCCTACATGGCTGCCATCTTGGATTTCCTTTCATTGTTCTCTCTAGTTAGTTAGTCTTATTTTGTCAGATGCCATGGAATTTTTTTCAGAAGTGTGTGTTCAAAGAATCTTTACATATCTAAAAAACTTAAAAATTTTTTCTTATGCTGATTTTGTTGCTGCTATGAATAGTCTCTTACTTTTTAAGTCTAAAATCAAGTTTACTCAGATTAATTTTAGAACATAGTATCAATACTAACATGAAATATATTCCTTAATGCATGCTTATGCTTCATGGAAACATCATTTCTGTTTACAATGTATACATAGCACAAGATATATTAACTGGTATATTGGCATGTATTTCTAAACTGCTGCATGCTTGAATAAATGCACTAAGGGAAATTTTTTACAAATCTAATGACATGGAAATCTAACTATAATATCTTAAAATCTCTATTCTTTCAATTATATTTTCTAATTGGTAAGTGTAGAACAACACTATCAAAAATTTGATCTTTTATCTGGAAACTTTGCTCAACTCTCTTGTGTGTTCTAAGATTTGACTGATTTGGAGATTAAGACATTTGCAAAAAATCACAGTTTTATGTTTTTACTTTCAGTCCTTAACTCTTCCTTATCTTATTGCCATCTACCAGAATATCCAGTACTCCATAGTATATAATTGTAGAGTCATACCATTTATCCTCCAAATTTTTAGGACATTGTCTTCTAGCATTCAGGGACCTCTCTGAGAAAGGTATTACTTTGAATTCCATTCTTTTCTAGGGAACCTATTTTACTATCTAGGAGCTGTAGGATCATCTACTTTTTACAAAATATGTATTGTTTTAATTGTAGGTGGACACAATACCTTTATTTTATTTTTATGTGGTGCTGAGGATCAAACCCAGTGCCTCACTCGTGCCAGGCAAGTGCTCTACCACTGATCCACATTGTTTTACCACATGCTCCCACTATGATGTACTGCCCTTGTCAAAGGTTCAAATCAATGAGCCACTTGAAGCATCAAGTCCCAAGTTAATCATAAATAGCCCTGTAGGATTTTCTTTGTTCTTGGAGTTCTGCAGTTTTACAAGGATATACTTTAGTATAAATCATTTTTTTAAATTCCATCCTGAAGATTTACAAAATTTTATTTTTTTAAAGAGAGAGAGAGAATTTTTTTAAATATTTATTTATTTATTTTTTAGTTATTGGCGGACACAACATCTTTGTTTGTATGTGGTGCTGAGGATCGAACCCAGGCCGCACGCATGTCAGGCGAGCGTGCTACTGCTTGAGCCACATCCCCAGCCCCCAAATTTTAATTCTAAGATTTGTTCTTCCATTTTTTCTCTTTAATTCTGTTTTTATCTCATAAATCTCCTATCCAACGAATACTGGACTTTCTCCTATCCAACTTTGTTCTCACTTCTTTCTTTTTTGGGGGGTATGAAACATTGAAATCAGGGGTGCTTAGCCACTGAGCCACATCCCCAATCTTTTTATTTTTTGAGACAGGGTCTTGCTAAGTTGCTGAGGCTGTCTTTGAACTCATGATACTCCTGTCTTAGCCTCCTGAGCCATGGGAATTATAGACATGTGCCACCATGCCCAGCTCCATGGCTTCAACTTTCTTATTTGCATTTTGGGACATAGTTTCAATTTTTTCTTCTAAGTCTTCTCCTGAAGTTTTTATTTTTTTAAGAAAACTGACACTCTGCCACCTTTTCAGAGCAACGTTGTCTCAGATATTCCTAAGTATACTAAGTATATTTTTTATTGCAAGTGGTAGGAAATTGGATTTAAACTGCATTGAAAAAAGAAGGATTTTAATGCTCACGAAATGGAGAAGTTCAGCAGTAGGGCTTACTTTAGATATAGGTTAGTTTGATATGGGAGCTTAAATGATGCCACCAGATGACCTAACGCAAGGTGAGCTGGTTAGTCTCCACTCATAAGCATTAAAATATAAGAAACAATTACCTTTTATTAAATTATAAGTCAAACAAATGATTTATGAGCAAATATACTGAAATCCTTTCACAAAGTGAATTTTCCCAATAAATTTGTTACTAAGTTCAGAGATTAGACTTGAAGCAACTATATGAGGACAAAGTGTGGAAGGAGTAGATTTCACTTGCTGACAAGCTGGAAGCATAAATCCCAAGTTAATCATTTTCATTTTGTTTGACTAACCTGGATGTGCACACAGTGTTACAATGCACACAGCAATCTTTTTTGCAGCTCTTTAAAAAACTTCTCTCTGATTGCTTAGTGGAGGTTCCTGGAAGCATGAATATTGTCATTATTTGGAAATTGAGATACAGATCAGTCCATTTTTATGGGTAGACTTTAGCTCAGCAAGCATTAGTCAGGAAAAACTCAAGATGGAATCTAGATAAGGAGTTTTTTTCAACAGCTGTAGAGGTGGCCTTGGAAGCTGTGGTCTTTTGGGAGGTCCCTTAGGTTTGGGGGGGCAAGCCCTTACATGGGATTGTGGGGCTTCTCTCTTTTCTTCCTTTTTCTCTTTGCTTCCTGGTTAGTGATGCAAGAGATTTGTTTTACCACATGCTCCCACTATGATGTACTGCCCTTATCAAAGGTCCAAATCAATGAGCCACTTGATCTTAAACCACAGCCTCCAGAATCATGAGCCCAAATAAAACTTTTGTCTTTTTTTTCTTTCTTGGAAGTATGGGAATTGAACCCAGGGCCTTAGTGAATGTTAGAAAAGCACTCTACCACTGAGCTATATCCCTAGTCCAACTTTTTATCTTTAAAAACTAATTACCTCAGTTATTTTGGTATAGAGACAGAAATCTGACTAATACATTGTTTAAAATAAATCTTTTTACCTGATAGCCACACCTCATTAGTGATGAGACCAGGTACTTGAAGGCTTTATGAAAGGTGGGGAACAAAGAAGTGACATGAAATTCCTTTTGTTTCTGTATTCCTATTTGTACCACATGATTATAATCTCTTCTGGAATATGAGCCTTTTGGAAACTAGTGTTCTTCTTGATCCCTCTGTGTCTAGTATAGTGCTTGTCTGTAGCAATACTCACCAGATATCTGAACTACCAAACTGAATATTTCTACCTGACCTTCAACTCTACCTTAGATTATAGCCTTATAATAATTTGCCTTTTTATTTGTCAAAATATTTAGAAAACCTATTACTCAAGAATGTTCTTATGCTATTTTAAAATTTTCTTATTTATTCTAATTTGTTATACATGACAGCACAATGCATTTCAATTCATAGTACACATATAGAGCACAATTTTTTCATGTTTCTTGTTGTACATAAAGTAGAGTTACACCATTTGTTTCTTCATACATATACTTAGGGTAATGATATCCATCTCATTCCACCATCTTTCCTACCCCCATGCCCCATCCCTTCTCCTCCATCCCTTTGCCCTATTTAAAGTTCCTCCATTTCTCCCATGCTCCCCCCTCTCATTATGGATCAGCATGCACATATCAGAGAAAACATTCAGCCTTTGTTTTTTGAGGATTGGCTTACTTTACTTAGCATGATATTCTCCAACTCCATCCATTTACCTGCAAATTCTATGATTTTTATTATCTTTTAATGCTGAGTAATATTTCATTGTGTATATATACCAAAGTTTGCCTACCCATTCATTTACTGAAGGGTATCTAGATTGGTTCCACAATTTAGCTACCGTGAATTGTGCTGCTATAAACATTAATGTGGGTGTTTCACTGTAGTATGCTGTTTTTAAGTCCTTTGGTATAAATCAAGGAGTGGGATAGCTGGGTCAGATGGTGGTTCCATTCCAAGTTTCCCAAGGAATCTCCATAGTGCTTTCCAGATTGGTTGCACCAATTTGCAATCCCACCAACAATGTATAAGTGTGCCTTTTTCCTCACATCCTCACCAATACTTACTGTTGTTTGTATTCTTAATAGCTGCCATTCTGACTAGAGTGAGATGAAATCTTAGAGTAGTTTTGATTTGCATTTCTCTAATTTCTAGAGATGTTGAACATTTTTCATATATTTGTTGATTGATCGTATATCATCTTCTGAGAAGTGTCTGTTCATTTCCTTGGCCCATTTATTTTATTTTTTAAAAAAATATCTTTATTTATTTATTTTTATGTGGTGCTGAGGATCAAACCCAGTGCCTCATATGTGTGGGGCAAGCACTCTACCACTGAGCCACAAACCTAGCACTCCCTTTAATTTCTTTCATCTGTCTAATTGCTTTGGCTGAAGTTCTAAGAACTATGTTGAATAGAAGTGGTGAGAGAGGGTATTCCTGTCTTGTTGCAGTTTTTAGAGGGAATGCTTTCAATTTTTCTCCATTTATAATGATGTTGCCCTTGGGCTTAGCATAAAGAGCTTTTACAATGTTGAAATATGTTTCTGTTATCCCTAGTTTTTCTAGGGTTTTGAACATGAGAGGGTGCTATATTTTGTCAAATGCTTTTTCTGCATCTATTGAGATGATTACATGATTCTTATTTTTAAGTCTGTTGATATGATGAATTATATTTCTTAATTTCCATATGTTGAACCAACCTTGCATCCCTGGATGAACCAACTTGATCGTGGTACATTATCTTTTTAATATTTTTTGCATTTGATTTTCCAGAATTTTATTGATAATTTTTACATCTATGTTCATTTGAGATATTGGTCTGAAGTTTTCTTTCTTTGATGTGTCTTTGTTTGGTTTGGGGATCAGAGTGATATTGGCCTCATAGAATGAGTTTGGAAGTGTTCCCTCTTTTTCTATTTCATGGAATAATTTGAGGAATGTTGGTATTAGTTCTTCTTTGAAGATCTTGTAGAACTCAGCTGTCTATCCATCTGGTCCTGGGCTTTTTTTGGTTGGTAGGCTTCTGATGGCGTCTTCTATTTCATTTATGCTCTTAATGATTAAAATATGACAGCTTTATATGGAAGAAAGTAAAGAAAATTATCTGAATTTCAACAAAAACAAACAAACAAAATTAATGGCTTAGGTTAAAATTACCAATTAGTTTTCCTCTAGTTGAAATGTCAGGTTTTAAAAAATTGGCATCAACAGTACTTTGGGGGAAAGGAAAGGTTAGGAATGCTAGATATAAATATAAGACATTCATTTGAAGTTCAAGTTTCAGGTAAATAATGAGTATATTTTTCATATAAATATATCTAGTTTTTGTTTATCTGAAATTTTAATTGAACTATGAGTCCTCTTTCTTTTTTCCCAATATACAGAACTCAGGCCTTCCTTCTGGTCTATCTAAAGTTCTGTATCAAAGTCTCCCAAACTTATGTTCTACAGAACCTAATGGAGAAGTAGAATCTTGGAGGCCAAGATCTAACTTAGAATCCCTGACATGTCAGGCTAGAACTCTTCTTTTCACATTAAATCATCTAAATTACGACCAGACATATCCAATTGAGAACATGTAGCAGTATTCTGCTTTTCCACCTTTCTTGAAAATGTATGTTATGGTTCGAATATGAAGTGTCTTTTAAAGTTCCTGTGTCAATTCTGGAATGTTCAGAGGTGAGAGGATTGGATTATAAGAGCTGTCAACTAATCAGTCTGAACTAGTTTGAATGGACCTACTGGGAGGTAAATGTAGGTAGAGAATGGCTGGAGAAGGTGAGTCACTGGGGGTATGCCCTGGAAGGGTTCTTCTTTCCTGAAGCTTCTTCTCTTCTTGATCTCTCTCTGTTTCCCAGTTGCAATGTCCCGAGCAGTTTTCCCTTTGCCACGCCCTTCCACCGTGATGTGCTACTTCATCTTAGGCCCAGAGCAATGGAATCAGCCCACCTTGGACTAAATCTCTAAAACCATGAGCCAAAACAAACTTTCTCACCTCTAAGCTGTTCTTGTGAGGAGTCTGGTCACAGTGATGCAAAGCTAACTAACACACTGTATGTACATATGATGCCCAAGTAGCAAAAGGTTCTTAAATGTAGTTGTTTGACAATGAGTATAGAAATACATATCTTAGAACTTGTTCATGGAATTATGAAGCACAAACTTGAGGCTTCTATGGGGATTCTTCCAGTACATCCTTTAAAATTTTTCCCAAGTGATAAAATTCTATATCTTCTCAGGTTTACTGGGAAAGGAACTGAGGGGCTAGGCAGTAGGGAACTTTTTTCGTTTCTTCCTTATTTCCTTAATACATGCATTGTGAATAACAGGAATTTCTATTTTTTCCCCTTCTATTCCTTCCAGGGTTTATTGCTCACCCTAAAACTTGGATACTCTAAGGAATGTGGGAAGGTCCAGGATGGCTTGGAAAGTGTAATATGAATCAGTAACAGTACTTGACAATGGTTGTAGCAGCCACATAGTAAATATATCCTCAAACACCCCACCACCATTTGCCCAATGGGACTGTGTCCAGAATCTGACCAGAGATAAAGATTATGTTATGTACCCACCTTTTCTGCTCCCAGCCTTTGTGGAAGGGGACAGTTCTGAATTGGAGCTATGCCAACAGTATATAATTAAAAACTAGGTGTTAATATAGCTCAGTTGGTAGAGTGCTTGCCTTGCATGCACAAGGTCCTGGTTTCAGTCCCCAGCACCACAAAAAACCTAGATGTTAAAGTGATTATTTCATAGAAATATTTATGTTTTTAATAATAATTGTTGCCTATGCAGGAGCAAAATTATTATTTTTTCTATTAAGGTTAACACTTAAAAGCTAAAGAATCTTAAGCTTTGTTTCTAGGAAGAGGTTTAACATGTTATAAATAGTATGCCATTAACATACTTATGTCTTGTTCTGTAAAATAAATGGCTTTAAGTAATCAAAAAGACTTTTTATATCTGGTGTATTTTATCGGAAATGACTTTCTGCTGTGAGTTTTGACTGCATTTCTTATATGATACACAAGATGGCAGCAGAGAAATGTTCATTTAAATTTATCATCTCTAGAGAGATTGTTACAAGTGCACTTTAACAAAAAATAGACTAACCTTTGTGATTTGGTTCTTTCTAAACATAAAGTAGCCAGTTAGAACTTTCATGATTTCTCAAGTCTTCTGTGAAAAACAAAATTGGGTTTTATCATCTTTATTAAAGTTGTTTTCCCTGTGAGTCAGGTATAAATGTGCTTGTCTATATTTCTGTATCATAAGTCATCTTAGGAAATCTGGGAAGAATACACTATGGAATCTAACTGTGTGTGTGTGTGTTGATTTACAATCTGCAGCAACTATCATTAAGGAACAAACAAGAAATGGACAAGAAGTGATTTTCAGGTGTGAATTTAGGTAGAGGGGTGGGTAGAGGGCAAGAAGAGAGGGGAAAGATGGCATTTGTACATAGTGGGCAGTTTTCAACTGCATTTGAGTTATATTTGACACTATTGGTTATTCATCAGAGTGGGTAATTGCAGTTAACAATAAATAATTGCAGGTGCTTTTCATGCAGAAGAAAAATTATTTTCCTTTAAATGACTTCAATTTTCTAATTTTAGAGTCATGTATTTCTTATGAAGTGATAAAAGACACACTATAAATCTATTCTATAGATATAATTAATAAATTAATTTTCACTGGTCTATATAATTTATTACTTTGGATTTCTTTATGCCTTAAACTTGGAGAACTTAATTACATCCACTCACATGGGTACTCCTGGGTGTGTTTTTTGTTCATATATATATATATATATATATATATATATATATATATATATATATATACAAAACATTTATGTCATGCAGGAATATATAAAATAGGAAATGAAGTCTCCCATAATCCTTCTGAGTAGTTTGTAAACTTCCTTCTTGATATTTCTCCGTGACAAACATATTTACATTTTTTGTTTGTTTGTTTGTTTTGTCTTTTGGTGCCGAGACCAGGGACATATTTACATTTTTAAAAAACAAAAGTAAATCATACAACACTGATACTTCTTTGCAAACCACATTTTGAATTTACTCTACCATGGACATTTTTTCCATGTTGATTTTATAAGCTACAGTATTCCATTGAATGATTGCGACATAATGTTCTAAACTAACTCCATTGATGGATGTTGTTTTTCCCTGTTTCTTTTTTTCATCTTGTTGTGCTTGCTATCATAATGTTGCACGAAAGAATTTTGTATATTTACCTTTGAGTCCTTAATATCTAAACTTTTAACCAGATAACATTTTCAGAGCCGGAACACCACCATTGAAATTAGTAATAAAATCCTATGATTACTTTGTAATCTGAGTGGGCACAGCTTGAACGTCAAACATAAGAAAGTGTTAATTTAAAAAAAAAAATCTAATTTTCTGTTTTCTGTTTTCTTTTTTTCCCCTCTTTCTTTTTAAAAGTATTAGGATAAAGTTTGTGCTTGAACCATGGCGCTGAAGGGTAGAGAAAGTGCTTTCCCAGCGTCAAGTTTCAATGCTTTCTATGGCAGTGGTACCTACAAAAGCTGCCTCCTTGGCTTGGAAGGTCTTTGCACCTGCGCTGCCCTGGCGAGCACCTGCCGGCTGCCTCGCCCGCGAGAGCAGGTTCAGGCGTGGGCTTTCATCTACGCAGCCAGGCAGAAGTGAAATGCGCCCTCCCCGGGGACCTCGCTTCCCCCGATTCCTTCACCGAGCCGGAGATCAAGGAGCTGAAGGTTTGAAAGTCTGGGAACCCAGGGGCAGGGCTTTGTCAAGGAGGCAAACAGGACTCCGGAATGCACCGCCGCCCGCGGTCCAGCAGAGCCGGGCTGTTTGCCTTGGGGCGCCGCGGAAGCCCCATCTGTTTACTCGAGCGTGTTTCTGAGCGGTCGCCGTATGGCGGCTCCCTCACCCGCAGGCCCCACGGCGTAGCCATCCTCTTGTCATCTTTGCCACGAGGGGCTAACGCTGGCGTTGCTTTATAATGGGGTTTCTCCTCCAAGGGATTCAGACTCTTACTTGGTTCCGTGGGATGGATGAAAAGACATTTTTTGCCAATGGTGGGAATTAAAATCTAAGACAAGGTGTGACAGTTCAAATTCAAAACTTCCAGAATTCCTCTGCAAGCTCCGTGTTTATTACTTATCAGATCTTGTATCCCAGTGGATCTCTAAGCTGAGTATCTGGCTTTTTATTTTTATTATTATTAGTATTTTTTTTTTTAATCTCTGTAGAAGTGTATCAACTGGAGAAAAATCTCTTGACCTAAAGTCCTAAGATTTGCAAGTAAAACCCTTAGAAACAACTTTTTCTTAGGATAGAAGACAGCCATTTTTCTCATTCTTATACAAGAACATCTCTTTTACTTCCAGGGTTGACCTGTGTTGAAAAGTTTCATAGATTGGTTTCCTTGTTGTGTGTCTGGTGTCTCAGAGGTCCCCTTTTTAGGTTTGGAATACATTGTTGATTAGTTTACAAATAAAATAGCCTGGCTCTGCTGCTTATGAGTAGCAAATAGTTAAGCCATTGAATGCACACTCCTGTACTGTGGTGACTGTTTTCTATATTCCGTGTCTCCTTGATGTTCTAATAATAACAAGGGTAAAATAGAAAACTTGCAGTGAATCAATGCTTCGAGTTCATTCATTCAACAAGTTTGCACTGAGAAACTGCTGTGTGCCAGGCACTGTTCTTGTCAATGTTTTATGAGCAAAAATGACAAAAATTCTTGCCTTCAGGGCACTTGAATTTTAATGGGTAGAGAAATAATAAGCAAATAGAGTGTATCAGATGGTGATCAGTGCCAAGGAGAAGAAAGGGGATGAGTGTGTTTTTAGGTGAGAGCCAGTGTAGGGCTCCCTCATGGAAAGAACCAGAGAGAGAGGAAGGCTGGGCCCTATGGACTGTGGCAGGCCAGAGAGGACTTTGCTATTAGTATGGGTGACTTGGGAGAGCCACTTAGGGTTATAAGCAAGAAGTAAAGTGATTTGATTTGATTTTTTTAAAAACTTTTTTTGAATTTTTTTTTATGGACACAATATCTTTATTTATTTATTTTTATGTGGTGCTGAGGATTGAACCCAGTGCAGCACATGTGTGAGATAAGCACTCCACCACTGAGCTACAGCCCCAGCCCCTTGATTTGATTTTTAAAAGAATCATGGGAGCTGTTGTGTTGAGTACAGACTGGTGACAGGCAGGGAGATTGGTAGAAGCAATGGCTGCAATCCTAGAAAGGGGTAGTAGTGATGACCCCAGGGAGTGGAGATGAGGATTCTGCATATATGTTGAAGGTCATAGTGACAGAATTTCCCCCATAGAACAGAATATACCTAATGAAGTCCCAGGGAAAGAGAGCATTTTTTTTTTTTCTTTTTTAGAGATGGGACCTCACATTACCAGGCTGACCCCAAACTCTTGGGTTGAAGCCATCCTCTTGCCTTAGGCTTCTGAGTAGCTGGGGCTACTTGAGTACCTGCTGGACCTAAAAGAATTTCTAAATTGGTGTAAGTGGATAGAGAAGCAGAAGAAGAAACTTAAAGAATAAATGGGGTAGGATCACTGTGGAGGTAAATCTGATAAGAGAAGGAGACAGCTCAAACAGGACACCAAGCAGCCAGTGGTGCCCTGTAGTACCACAGATTGTGTAGAAGTTTTACATGGGATCTCTAGGTCATGGGCAATAAAAACCTACTTGGCATAAAAATAGGTAGAAAGGAGGCATGAAGGAAGGATAAGGAAAAACCTAGTTGGCAAGGATGCTAGGGAGTTATCTTCCAAAGATACTGGTAGAATTGAAGATTTGTTTCAACACAGCTGAAAACAAGTTTTGGACAGACAGAAAAAGGGAAAGATGCAAGCATGAATTAATATGAAAGAGGGATGTCCATGAAGTTCATAGTTATTTTCTTTATAATAAGTGATCAGGTGCTGGATAAAACCCACTAAGCATTTGCTGTAGCAGGACACATAATCAGCATCCCTGCTGTGTGGAAAAAGGCTTGGCCTGCATAGAGAAAAGATTCCATTGCCTTTGGAAACTGCTTAGCTAGAATTCATTCCTCATTCAACAAACTTACACATTTCAGTGATATAAAATTGAGCAAGATAGGAACTCTATCCATGGCATATTCCAGTTTAATTAGGGAGCGAGATATTCAAACAAGTAATTGCAATTCAGGGTAGTAAGTTCAATAATCAAAGTTAAAAAAAAAAATAAACTAGCTTGAGCTTTACAGTCACAGAGACATTTAACCCCTGAGTCACTTCTGATCTTTTGTTTATCTTTGGGAAACTTACCTCTGATTCTCAATCACCTTACTTTGAAGGTTGTGTAATAACTTCTGCCTTGCATTTCAGGTCAAGGGAATAACATGTGTCAAGTCAAGTGGCCCTGAAATAGCATGAACAAAAAGAGGTTTGAGAAAAAATCAGAAGAGGAGTTTTCTGAAAGTAAGTTTTTACAACAGTGGAGTGAAGAAATGTTGACCCTTTAAATTGGTGTGATATCCATATTGAAAACTTTGCTATCTGCTAAGTATATACTACCTATGATCCCAGGCCCTGGCTTTATAACACAAGGAGGAATCTGACATTTTAAACAACTTGACCCTTTCCTGTATGGCAGCCAAAATATTACTGTTCTTCTATATACCCTACTCTCACCAATTTCTGAGCTTTCATTTGAGGGTACACATACTACCTTTTTGAAAAAATCCCACCCATTCTTGAAGCCCATTTGAAATGCTACCTGATCTGACCTGGGAGAACTTTCATCTTCCTCAAAGGTCTGAGCCCTGTCACCTTGTGGCCTCCATTAGCATATCGGTGCTTAGTGGACTGTCCCTACTACCATTTGCATGCTTGCGCAGGATGTTTTTTGCCCAGGGTGAAAAGTTCCCTGGCATTAGGGATGATGTCTTAACTATCTTTCCTCCCCCTAAGAACTTATCTCCATGTCTCACACATCTCACACATAGTAGATGACATCTATGTATTTATGAAATTGAGCTGGATTAGTCAAACCATCTTTTGTCTTATAGCCATGGAATGAGAGCTAATCCATAGTTGTAATGGATTTACAATGGAATCGTTGAATGAAAGCTGCTCTTTCAGCAGATCAGAATATTCAAAGCTGTTAAGTGTATACTTTTGATGAACAGGTTTTGCTGTGTTGCTGAGTTCATGTTGCCATGACAACCTTAACTTTTGGCACTTTCTGAATTTAGTGTCCTACTTAATTTCCTGTATTTGGCTCTGAGAACCATATTGTTCTGTCCTTTTTGCTTGTCTGTATGAATCCTTGAACTGAAATTTTTATTTATGAATTTATCTTATTTATCTATTAGCTAATACATTTCTTAAGATTGGGTACCTGGTCTTATCATCCTTGTGATCCTCGATAGTATCCAAGTGTGCCTTGTACATTCTAGACAGTCAATGTCCGTATCTATTTTAGATAAATTAAGAAATAATTGGTGGAGGAGGTTAAACAAGCCCAAAGATGTGCATGTCCTAATTCTTGAAACACATTCACATGTCATTTATGGAGCAAAGGGGACTTTGCAGACATGATTAAGAATTTTTGAGGTGGGAAGATGATCTTGGATTATGCAGGGGGGCCATGTGATCAGAAGAGACTTTATAAGAGGGAGGCAGTAGAAGGAGATATGATAATGGAAGCAAAAGGTAGGAGTGATACAGGAAGGGACAACAAGCCAAGGAATGCAGGTGCTTCTAGAAGCTGAATAAGTCAAGGAAGTAAATTGTTTCCTGATGACGTCAGGAGCAACATAGCCCTCTGACACCCTGATATTATATTCCTGAATACAGAGGTATAAGAGAATAAGTCGGTGTTTTTGAAAACCACTTAGTTTGTGATAATTTATTACCACAGCAACATAGGACACTAATACAATTGGGTAATCTGTTTTAATAAGTTTTAAAGACTACCAAGTGGAATTGTTAGGTACCAGTCCAATCTTAGATATAGCTTTGGCTAAATTCTAGGCAGTATATTTCTAGTAGTTCAAAAGATAGAGTGGGAAAGAAATGTGGCAGTTATTTTGCTAATTATAATGTAGTCTCTTGTCAGAATTTTAGTACTGTGTAAGGTAAATATAGAGTTATCTGTAAGTAATCTGCTAAGTTGAAAGTGCCATTCATTCAGAGAACTTACTTTGGGTGTCAAATGAATGCAAGGCACTGGACTGGACTCCCAGGTCAGGCCTCAGAGGGATCTCCAAAGTACAAGAGGCCTTGTACTTTCTGGCCACCTATGGGTGGGTGACTAAGTGTGTAAAGGTCAGAGGGAGGACTGGATATGACTCCATTTATTGGGAAGTAGAAATTTCAATGTGGAATTGTGTGCAAATTCAGAATAGATGGTATCTTCATGGTTCAAGGGAAGTTTCCACAGAGATTGTTTACAACTGTTTGGACTTTTGACCCTGTGGTGAACTTTTTAAAAATGCTAGATGCCGGTGCGGTGCCCCACCCCTGGAGATCTTGACTCAGTGGGTCCATTAGGGTCTGGGGATCTATGTTTTAAAGATTTTAAAGATTTAAAAATCTATGCCCTGACGTGTCAACCATGGCTTATGTGTTACACAGCTTGTTAGTATGTATACTGGGAGCATGACTCTATGAGGTTTTTTTTTTGGGGGGGGCGGGCTTTACTGGAGGTTGAATACAGGGCCTTACACATGCTAGGCTAGTACTCTACTACAAAGATACATCTCTATTTTCCTTAAAATTTTTTTTTTTTTTTAATTTCAAGACTGGGTCTTGCTAAGTTGCCTAGGCTGTTCTCTAATTTGTACTTCTCCTGTCTCAGCCTCCTGAGTTGCTGGTTACAGGTGTGAGCTCACTGCACCTGGCTTCTCTATGAGTATTCTTAAGGACACCAGAACTAGCTTTGTGGATTTCAGAAAAAATACATTGCCTTTACAGAGATTCACAATGGACATTTCAACATTAAAAGCTGTAAGCTATCCTCAATCAGAAGAATCTGCTTAACTCTGGTTACCTCATAATCAGTCTCCAAACTTATTTGACCATTGTATTGTCTCATCATGTAACACTGATTAAATATGCTTGCAATGAACCTTCTCCAGGGCACACTTGAGAAAATATTGACCTAGGAAAATGGAGGTAGTGGTGGTATCTGCCTTTATTTAAAAGGAATCAATCTTTTAACTCTGTATTTATACACTCATTTATGATGCATCAATTTGTGGAGGAAACAAAGAACACAGTATTTTCTAACTTCAGAGTCCATTACAACCTTTAAGTATCACAAAATCATACAACTTCTATCCAGATGGTCATTTTGGTATTGATCTTGGGTGAGAAGGCTGATGTTCATGAAGTGTTCATTGCTTGTATATACCCTGAAAACTTTGTCTCACTTCCCTTTACAATTATTCCTTATATTAGCACCACCATTTCAAAGATGAGAAAAACTGAGACAGGGGCTGGGGATGTGGCTCAAGTGGTAGCGCGCTCGCCTAGCATGCGTGTGGCCCGGGTTCAATCCTCAGCACCACATACAAACAAAGATGTTGTGTCCACTGAGAACTAAAAAATAAATATTAAAAAATTATCTCTCTCTCTCTCACTCTCTCTCTCTCACTCTTTCTTTAAAAAAAAAAAGAAAAAAAACTGAGACATGGAATTTAATGACTTGGCTGAAATCAAATGTGTGTCAACTCCACATCTGTCCTGCAGTAATTGTGTGTTTTGCGTGAAGTGTCTCATCTGATCCTCCCACCAGATCTATAGGGTAGGGATTAATGTGTATAAACTTGCCCAAACTCCCTTAGTTCATAAGGCAAATCTAAGACTGACCCTATAGACATATCCTCCCCATCACAACATGTTATCAAGCTCCCAGGGTACCCCACTTTTGTCTTCTCGGGGTGTAGTTAAAGATGTAATATTGAAAATGATGAAATAGATGAGTTGGTACAGAGACATAGTATGTAACTGAGAAAAGAAAGCTGAAGTCCTAATAGGAGTAAATGCTATTCAAAGCAAAGTAGGAACTTTCAGAGAAAGACTGAATGCTAAGTCTTACTTAGGAACAGAGAGAAAAGTCATATGACACCTATAAAATATAGTCATGTGATGTATAACTATATTTCTGTCTATGAGGGAGGACATATATGACCATGATCTTAAAAGAGTGTAGTGAAAATAATTTAAAAAATATTACAATGGAGGTGAAAAGTTCCTATTGTCCAGTGACACTGTGGCCATCATACATTTAGATACACAAATACCTACCATTGTGTTACAGTTGAATAGTATAGCCTAAGAGCAATAAGCTGTACCATACAGCCTTGGTGTATATAGGCTATACCATGTCAGTTTGTATAAGTACATTCTCACCTAATAATGCATGTGTCTGAATATATCCTGTTGTTAAGTACATTATCAGGAGATTCCACTTAGTTGTATTTTAATGGAAATCTTTCTATATGTTAAAAATATTGGTAGATAATCCAGTGCTTTTTTTAAAAATTTCAATTTCTAAGTCATAAATTCTCAAATGTGATTGTTAGGGTCAATATACAAACATCTTGTAAAATAATTTTCATTTGAACCAAACATTTGGCTTTGGGACCATGCGGGGAGCTGCCTAGAACCATGGTGCAGACAACATCTTAATGGGAACTTGTGTTGCAAAGCGACATTCTTCAGAGCAATTAGAGCAGCCAGCAAGTAACACAAGTCAACAGGAAGGCTGCACTACAAAGTTAAAAGTGGGTCTGTACTGTCTCATAGGTCTTAGAAGATTCTTCTGAGGAACCAAGGAGTTTGTCATACAATTTTTTCCCTTTCTTTTCTTTTATGCTATGCATAACAAAGTAATCACAAAAATAAGTAGTATTGTCCTTGATCAGGAAGGGCAGTGTAAGGTGAGTATCCCTCATCCAAACTTTCAAAATCCAAAATGCTCCATAATCTGAAACTATCTGAGCACCAATATGATGTTTCAAATGGAAAATTTCACACCTAACCCTATGTGGCAAGTTGCAGTCAAGATGTGGCATGCTAAAAATATTGTATAAAATCCCCTTCAGACTATGTGTATAAGGTACAGATGAAACATACACAAATTCTGTGTTTAGGCTTGAGTCCCATTCCCCAGGATGTCTCATTATGTATATAGAGATTCAAAAATTTGAAAAAATCTGAAATCAAAAACACAACAAGTCTCAAACATTTCAGATAGTTAAGTTTGTACCACTGAAGTTGTATATAAACATCTTTGTTTCTGAAAATCCTGACATTTGTTTTGGTCTTGAGACCTATCAACTTTCCAACAGTGCAGAATTATTGATTTTTAAGTTTTCTGAAGAATCATTTGCAAAAAATATTTGAGACTTGTAAATCAAGGTATGCAGTTAATGTTACCCTGCACCTCTAATTCAGGCTCACCATTTGTAACATTTGTTATTTGTTTGCATTACTGCCAAAGGGCAGAAATGAGTAAGGTTACTATGTTTTGTATTCCAATACAAATAACCATGAAATGACTCCATTCCTGATAAGGAGTAGTTATCATATTCCTTGTGATTGGGTAATGCAGGGTTTCTCCTCTCATTTGTCATATAAGAGAAAGATAATTTTTGAAAAATGGATTTCATAGGCATTTTCTTAATGCAGGATCAAGAGAATCCAGTGTACATCTTCTTTATTATTCTATGAGTACAGTAAAAATGAGTGACCTTTGCATATCAGGTACTCAGGTGAGGGCACCAGGGAGAGTAGATGTGAATTCTTGGTCTGCTATGGGTGAGAAGGCAGCTTTTCTTCTCTTGGTCAGCTTTCTTGCTTGTAAACTGAGGCCACAACATTAATTCAGCTCACAGAGCAGTTGTAAGAGGAATGAATGAAAACAATATGTTGCTGGGTCTTTGTATGAAAGGCCTTTATCATAGATCCTGGAGAAATATATTGTTAGTGTTAGAAACAAATGTACATTAACATACTGGCAGGCAGCTTCCAGTAAAAGTTTATAGGGAGGGGTTGGGGTTGTGGCTCAGTGGTAGAGCACTTGCCTGGCACATGTGAGGCACTGGGTTTGATCCTCAGCACCACATAAAAATGAATAAAATAAAGGTATTGTGTCTGTCTACAACTAAAAAAATATTTTTTAAAAAGTTGATAGGGCAATAAAAACCTTTTTGTGTTTCAACAAATGGTGTTAGAATCATTGGACATCCACATACAAAAAAAATGAATCTAGACACAGACTTTATACCCTTCATGAAAATGAACTCAAAGTGGATCATAGTCCTAAATGTAAAACACAAAGCTATAATTCCCAGAAGAGAAGAGAAAAATCTTGGGTCTGGTGATGACTTTTTAGGTATAATACCAAAGCCACAATCTGTGAAAGACTTGATAAGCTAGACTTAATTAAAATAAAATATTTCTACTTTACTTGACAAAAGACGTTGTCAAGAGAATGAGAAGACTAGCCATGCACTACGAGAAAATATTTGCAACAGACATGTGTGATAAAGAATTGTTATTCAGAGTATATAAAGATCTCTTAAAACTCAACAACCTGATTAAACAACCCAAATAATAAATGGGCAAAGGATCTGAATAGACACCTGGCCAAGACATACAGATGGAAAATAAATATGTAAGTCAATACACCACATCATATGTTATCAGGGAAATGCAAATTAAAGTAACAATGAGACATCTTTATACACCTATTAGAAGGGCCCAAATCCAGAACACTGATAATACCAAATGCTGATGACGATGTGAAGCAACAGGAGCTCTCATTCTTTGCTGGTGGGAATGGAAAATGGAATAGTCACTTTAGAGGACATTTTGGCAGATTTTTTTTTTTTTAAATTAAGTATACTTACCATGCAATCCAGCAGTTATGCCCCTTGGAATTTACTCAGAGGAACTGAAAACTCATGTCCACACACAAAGCTGCACACAGATTTTTATAGTGACTTGGTCCAGAAATGCCAAACCTTGGAAGCAACCAAGAGGTCCTTCCTTAGCTGAAGGACTTTCTTATAACTACGTTATTCGGCTCTGAAAAGAAACAGACCATCAAGCCTTGAAAAGACACAGAGAACTTCAAATGCCTATTAAGTGACAGAAGCCAATATGAAAAGGCTGTAAACTGCATGATTCCAAGTAGATGAGATTCTGGAAAAGAAAAAACTACGGAGATACAAAAAAAAAAAAGTAGTGGTCAGGAGTTAGGGGGAGGGACAGACAAATAAGTGAAATCTGGGGCAGCAAATCTATTCTGTATGATACTAAATTGGTGAATACATATCAATATATGTATGTCCAAGCTCACAGAATGTACACTGGGAAGAGTGAACCCTGGTCTTAAACAATAAACTTTGGGTGATCATGATGTGTCAATGTAGGTTCATCAATTCTAACAAATGTCCCATTCTGTGGGGGATGTTGTTAATGGGGGATGCTGTGCATGTGGGACAGGGGATGAGGGACATCTCTATAATTTCCAATCAGTTTTATTATGAACCTAAAACTGCTTTAAAAATAATATCTATTTAAAAACTTACTTTGGTAATAGTTTCCTATCATACTTTAAGGATTTCAAGATTCACACATATAAAGTATACATCATCAGAAACAATATTTAGTAAACAATAAGACTGCCTCTATATATTATTGTATCTGTCAATCTCTAGTTGGTAGAAATAGTTCATATTCACTCAATGAAAATTAAAAAATAAAAGTAAAACCATAAAGCACTTAGTATAGGGCTTAATATGAAAACTAAGAAACAAAAATTAAAGATAATTTCCTTAATTTCTTTCTTTCTCTTTGCAATACTGGGGATTGAATCTAAAGACGCTCTATCACTAACTTCACTCACAACCCTTTTTATTTTTTATTTTGAGACAGGGTCCCACTAAATTGCTGAGGCTGATCTTGAACTTGGAATCCTCCTGCCTCAGCCTCCCAAGTCTCTGGGATTTCAGGCATGCACCAAGCACTTGGCTCCCGTCAGCTCTGATTTCTTAACCCATATATGTTGAATCATTTGCTGAGCTAAAACTCTGCTAGGCTGTGGCAGTAAATCACAGTGTTCTTCTTACATAATTGTCCCATTATTAGTAAATTTCTATTAAAATCATATTTACATTCATTGACAGTTAATTCATACTTAATGAGCTGAGTAATAAATTACCATTATTCATTGCCAAATATTGCTATCAGTGTTTCAGAAGGATCAGGCTTTAGAAACTATAGAATACATACATTCCCATGTGATTTTCTTATATTTTCTGTGTTGTTTACCTATCTTATCAAAACTCAGGAAGATAATTGATAATAAGATGTGCAGATCTAAACTTTTTCCAGTACAAGTTGATAGGGAAATGAAGAACTTTTTACTGTTTGTTACTTGCCCTTATTATGTGTAGAAGCTTTTCTTCAATAGATTTCCTACATTCAGCTCTACCTACTGACATTCATTCTTCATTGTTCCTGAAAAAACACTTTTCTCTGCGTACTATTTTGATTTGACAAATATATTTGTTATCTATTAGATGTTGGTAGGATTTAGTAGTTTGCTGTTGTAGGACTAATTCTATTTCCTTGCTGATTGTCAACTGGGGCCTACTCTCAGCTCCTAGATCTCACCCACACTCCTTGGCATGTGACTCCCTCCATTCTCTAGTCCTGCAGTAGACAATCAGATCTTCATGCTCTGAATCTTGGATTCCTCTTCTGCTGCCTGCCTGGGAAAATTACCAGGTTTTAATGCTTTTATTAATGTACATGTTGGTAATCTTCCTTTCTTATAGTTGCTTGTGCTGTCAACATAATTGAATTATTAGAGAAAAATCCTCCATTTCATAATACTGAGGATTATGTAGGGTTTGTATAGTGGTTGGGGACAGGGGGAGGGAGAAGGTGGCAAGTTCTGGAGACCATCTTTTTAGTTCCTTTTTTTTTTTTGCCACTGTAACCAAAAGGCCCAACAAAAACAGTTTTAGAGAAGGAAAAGTTCATTTTGGTACTCACAGTTTCAGAGGTTCCAGTCCATAGACAGCTGGCTCTATTGCTCTGGGCCTGAGGTGAGGTAGAACATCATGATGGAAGAGTGTGATGGAGGAAAGCTGCTCAGAACAGGGTACTAGGAAGCAGAGAGAGACTAAGCTCAGCTTGCAAAATATATATACCCCAAAGATATGCCCCCAATGACCCACTTCTTCCAGCCACACCCCACCTGCTGACAGTTGCCACCCAGTTAATCTCTATCGGGAATTAATGCACTAACTAGGTAAAACTAATTAGGTGTGATCATTTTACCTCTAACCTTTCTTGCATTATCTCAAACGTGAGCTTTTGGAGAGTGCCTCATATCTAAATCGAACAATCTTAGAACCTTCCTGCCACTACACCTCTCCCCTCCCTCAAACTCTCTAATGAATCAAATCTGTGAGCTCTAAATCTTCCCCCAGAGTACCACAGCCAACCTAATTCCCTTTTGTCCTAGTCTGTGTCTGTCGTATGTTATTCTATTGTCAACCCTCCCTCAAGAAAGCATCTCATAGCATGATTCCCCCAAAGTTTCCCAATGTTGGCTGAGCTCCCTCACACTCTAGGAGTTCCAGGTGCTCCAAGATAGATGCTTTGAGATCCATGCCCTTAAACAAATCCATGTCAGACACAGGGAACCACCTGCTGATCTTCTCCAAGAACAGCCTATGAATATTTAGATATATTACAATTATTAAAAACAAAACAGCAACAACAAAACCCCAAACTGCACAAATTCCAAACTCACAGTGCCTATAATCTCTAGACTGAATGACTAAAAATCCTAGGAGCTGATAATCCTCAAATTTCTGCCAAGAGACTAGAAATTAAGTTCTTGCACTCTGCCATCTGAGCCCTGAATGAAAGAAAATTGCATCAAATCCTCAATTCTCATTTTGTTCAGAGATGGAAAATAAAAACAATAAATAATAATTTCAAAAGCTGGGCTGGGGGGCTGGGGATGTGGCTCAAGCGGTAGTGCGCTCGCCTGGCGTGCGTGTGGCCCGGGTTCGAGCCTCAGCACCACATACAAACAAAGATGTTGTGTCCGCCAAAAACTGAAAAATAAATATGAAAAAAAAAAAACTGAAAAAAAAAAAAAGCTGGGCTGGGGATGTAGTTCAGTGGTGGAGCAGTTGCCTAGGATGCATGAGGCCCTGGGTTTGATCCTGAGCACCTCAAGAAATAAATTAAAAATTGTCTTGCAGGCAGAACCCTAAGAAATGGGAAGTTGTCTTGTACTAAGTTGTCACACTTATTCAAGTCAAAGAGCCTTGACTTGGTGGCTCTGTGGCTTGGTGTTGAGCACTATTTAAGATGATAGGCCCCTGAAATGCTTTATTGATTTTTGATATCATACTTATTGACTTATATTTTTAATACTACATACATTTTTTTCTAGATCTGTGTGTCAGTTGGTGCTTTTTATGATTGAAAATAGTTGGAAACCTATCTCAAACTATGTTATCATTAAAAGAGATTGATTGGTTTGTGCTGCTGAAAAGCAAAGATAAATCAGACTTCAGAGCTAGGCTCAGAGGCTTAGTAATGTTATCAAGGGCCACTTCTTTCCCTTCTCACTCTCTACTTTGCCTTCTAAGTGATTCCCCCTACTGGTTGCAAGAGAATGTCCAAGGACTCAGTGCTGTATTCTTTTATCATTTATATCTGGTGAGGAAAAAAACACTCCAAACCGATATTCTGAATTTCGTATTTACTGGATTTTGTAAAGGCCGGAGCCCACTCCTGATCAATGGCAGAAGATCCATTTCTATTTTCAGGATTCTCTTAACTAGGAGTTAAAAGTGCTATAATTGCTTTTAATGGGTAATTCAGTAAAAAACTTAAGGCCAACACCTAAGAAAGGGGTGGAGTAATATATATATATATATATAAAGTCTTATGACAGCAACATCTCTTTGGTTAGCACACATCCAGAAACCTTTAAACTGCTATTTGGTCACCTGTAACAATGAGCAGGACCTTTTATCCCTTTAAAACATATCTGTCCATTCAAACATTAAAAGGAAAAAAAAATCAAATTAGTCTTAACTATGCCCTTCACAAAGTTGCAAAAGTCAGGGAATTTTCTTACTAAATACCCGGATTTTGGTGTATTTATGGTTTTCTCCTAAGTGAGTTAACTCCTTCATTCCTCTGTAGTAGCTCTAAAGTCCTAGTTATGCTACATGCTTCCTGTGTAGCTTGGCTGCTTCTGTCAACAAATAATGACTAAGCAAAGTCTGTGACCTCAAGCCCAAGGCTGACATTCCACAGTGAGAAGTTGATTCTCAACATCTTGCCCTCAGCTCCCAGGACTACTTCTTCAATACTTGGAGATCTTATAAAATTGTCTCTCATCTATATCTCTATCTCCTCCAGTGGGATATTTTATCTGGGTTACTATCACAACTATTTTGCTATGTGCAATGAAATTAGCAGAGATTCCATTTGCTGAAATCATAGGTAGACGGCAGTGCTCTCTGCCTTATTACCAAATGAGTACAGTGTGCCCTTCAATAATTCTTTAAACTCTCAAATGTCTTGGAAATAATATGCTGGAATATTACTGAGCTGTGACTGAAGCACCATTTGTGCTAAATATGACAGCACACAAATGATATTCCTCTATAAAAGTTCAAACTACATTAATCTTTGAGGGAGGCTCATTGACTGGGAAGATGGCTTAGATATAAAATAAAGACACTGCGGGCTCATGGAGGAGAGCTTTTCTGGTCAGGATTTCCAGGAACAAATGTAAGTAAGGTGCATAAGTTAACCCTTCATGATTAGGATATGAGTGAACGAATGTAATTCCAAGAAAAGAAATCAGGACACACTCTTGCAGAGGAGAAAAAGGAGATTCCAGGTCAGAGAAATTGACATTAAATGGCAAATATTAAACAACTGAGATAAATAGACAAGATTATTGTTGTTGAGAATCTTCACAAAAAATGTAAGAATGCCCAAGTTGATGTTTATGGTTCTAGTTGTAATCCACATTGCTGCTTAGAATAACAGGGATTTTCTCTGTAGTCTCTCCAATGCCATTTTCCCCCAGTCATTTTCACTTATCTTAGGGCTGCACAAACAAGAATCAATTGCATGGATGTCACTTTCTTTTCCTGGGTTTCTAGATGTGGTCAATCAGCCAGTAGGGTAGCAGCACATATCAAGAGGTAGAAATGGGTAGGCTGTTACATCAGAGAGAACAAAGGTAATTACAATATAAATATGATGCTATTTAGATTTTTAGTACTAGTTCTAAAAAGTGTTTGAAACATAAAAACAACATTGCTGTACTTAAAAAATGAGAAAAATAATATATATTCAATGCATTAAACATGTAAGGAAATGTCACCTGTTTTCAGTGTCCACAGAAAGACATACACTAATGTGTTGGTGAGTAACTTGTGCTTTCTCTTCTTTAAAGATAGACATAGTATTATTTTATAGATTGTGTTGTTACTCAACAATGTAATGTATTTTCTCATGTCAATAAATAGGGCAAGTCCCTCATGTAAAAGCTTATTGTTAACATTTTTATTACAAAATTTATATTGTTATAAATTTAATATGATTTTTTAAAAAGTAAGTAATATAAAAAAAAACCTAAAAGAAAGTAAAAATCACCTGAAACGTTATCACTAAGAGACAACCCTATTCAAGATATTGAGGAACATTCTGACATATCTTTGACCTCAGGACAATAAGGAGGTTCCCCTCACTTCTGTAAAGTGACCAAATCCTGGGTCCCTGCTGAGACATTCCTGGAATTTGCAAGAACATAATTTGAAACTCAGTAGAATGGAGAAGAGACAAGAACTGTTTCAGCAATCTCTGTAAGAAATGCTTAAAATAAGTTAGAAAATACTTTAGAGGGACATTGAAGAAGTGAAATCAATATGACATATGACAGAATGGGTGGTGGTCTGAGAGATTCTGAGACTGTTTACATTTCTGACTTGAAAAAGAAAAGAAACTATTTCTACAACTCTATCCTTCATTCATCCATGTTATGAAACAAGCTTTTCCTTGCTATTCCTGGAACATATAGGGGCTATGATTTGGATGTAGGTTTGTTTCCTCTGAAACTTATGTTGAAATTTGGTCCCCAGTTTAGCAGCATTGAGAGGTGGTGGGACCTTTAAGAGATAATTAGGTCATTAAGAGGGTCACAGATGTTCTCACAGGTAGACTAGTTACCAAGGCAACAAGTTGTTTTCCAACAAGGCCAACCATGTCTTTGGTCTCTTCCACACATGCCTACTTTTCCTTCCACTTTTCTGCTATGTTGTGACAGACTGAAGTAATTTTAGACACCACCTCCATGTGGTGGCACATGGACTTCTTAGCCTCTAAAACTCTAAGCCAAAATAAACCTCTATTGTTTGTAAATCAACCAGTTTCAAATACTTTGTTATAGTGACAACAATCAGAAAAAAAGGAGAGAGGGAGAGAGAGAGAGAGAGACAGAGACAGAGACACTAAGACACCAACCACATTCCTGGCTTTGGGCTTTTTCTTCTGTTGGAATACTTCTCCCATAGGTATCTGCTTGGCCAGCTCCTTCCTCTCTTGCAAGCTTGCTCAGATTTCATCTTCTCTTTGAGGAGTCCCTGGACAGATTATCTAATGCTATAACTAACCTACTTTCATACCCTAGTGTATTGATATTTCTCACTTATGTTGTCTTCTGTTTTGTTTTGTTGTTGTTCATAATATGTATCTAATTTTTTTCTTGTTCTGTTTCTTGTTTGCATATCTTCCCACAATAGAATATAAATTCCTTGAGGACAATTTTTTTTCTTTTTTGTTCCCAAGTACCTAGAACAGTGTCTGCTACCTAAATAACTGTTTAATTAATCTATGTTAAATTCATTAATAATATTGGAAAGTTTGGAGATTGCTGCAGTGATGGTTGAGATAATGAGAGAGTCAAAGGGTAAGAAGAGAGGAAAGATGTAAAAGCTATCAAGGGGAGGCCCTGAGAATTAAAGAAGAAATGAACCAGACATATAAGAAAATGATTCTCTGCCTTTTCACTATTGAATTATCCTGTTGATTTATTTTTTAGTGCACTGCTCCCCCTAGTAGTACATTGATTTGGCTTGCTAACTTATAGAGATCTATACAACTAGGTTTAAAGAGTCTATTATTTTTAGGTGTAATATATATTGACTGCTTGGAACCAGAACAAATTGACCTATTGATTTGAGGGACAAGACAGAAAACCTATTTGCCAAGTTCTGATTTTCCACATCAGAAGAATCCCTACAATATTGATTAACTGCTTCCGGCTACCATCAATATATTTTAGCACTAGATGTTTCTAAATAAGGATTAAGGTAGAAATGGTTACTCTTAGGTACCAATTAATGCAATGATAACAGAAACCAATATCGTAAATAAAGATTTTCTATTACATGAGTTTATGGGAGAGGATGCCGATTCTGCCATTTAGTTTCACACATCACAATGAAGTCATTTAATATTTCCCCTTAAAACATTTCTGTTTGCCTTTGAGTCTTGCCTGTGGCACTAAGATCGTAAAGAACATCCCTGCCTAGACTCTTCACTGTCAGCAATATGTGTAATGTGGCAGTGATAATGAGCTATTTGATAATGAGTAAATATTTTGTAACTTTTCTTCTGACTTGCATTTGGAAGAATCCACTCAGCTTGGATCTGAAAGCTTCCTCAGCCACTACCCACCATCTCATGGAAATATACTGCCACTCCCTGGATGGCAGTGATTCTAGATCCGTGATTCTCAACCTTTTCCAAGAGGCCCCAATAAGTTTCCTCTCTACCCCATCACTAGCAAGAACACTTTTCTATACATTCTTGTGTGTATTAAAGTATAAAGTGGGCATGGGCAAATTTAACATTTTTTATGTGGACTATGTGGAAGCAACTCCCCCATTTCTAGATTTACTAAGGTGTGGCGTTAAGGACATTATGAAACTATTTTGGACATGAGTATCTGTCATATTTTTCTAAATAAGGAACAAAATTCAAGAAAGTGTAATCATCTCTTTAACATTTTCAGGTATGAAGACAAGGAAATGGGACTTGGCTGGTGGTAGACGGATGACCTCCTCAGCTCATGACTGGCATAGTTCTCTTTGGACTAGATTCTCTTTCTTCAGCTTTCTCTCTATGGCCATGGGCAACACCTTCTATTACTGGGACAAATACACTGTCTGTGAAAGAAAGGCCTTAATAAATATTTATATGTGAAAGAATTGGCCTTGTTTCTTTTTTAAAAAACATTTATTTTTTAGTTGTAGGTGGACACAATACATTTATTTTATTTTTTTATGTTGTGCTGAGGATCGAACCCAGGGCCTCACACATGCTAGGCGAGCGCTCTTTCTCTGAGCCATGACCCCAGCCCCTGGCCTTGTTTCTTAAGAAGTAAATCTTTTAGAGTAATAGTGGTAGAATGACTTTTTCAGGACTAACCTTCAAAACAAGATCCATTGCAGTTTTGCTGATCTAGGTTGTTCATTGTTTTTTTGTTTGTTTTTTTGGCACTGGGGATTGAAACTATGGGCACTTAACCACTGATAGCTACATCCCTAGCCCTTTTTATTTATTTTTATTTTGAGGCAGGGTCTTGCTAAATTGCTTAGGGCCTCACTAATTTACTGAGGCTGGCTTTGAACTTGTAATCCTCCTCCCTCAGCCTCTCGAGTTGCTGGATTTATAGGCATGTGTGACCATGCCTGTCTTAAGAATGTTCTTAAGATCTAGAAGGGCACAAGATGCATCCCTTTGGGATAACATAGCTCTACTATAAATGGCTTGATCACTAAATATCATCCTACCAATTTGCTTGTTGAGACATTTTGGTTTAAAGTGATGTTGAACCTTAGACTTTGTATAATATTTGTACTCATGGTATTGGGACTTACACACAGTCATTTTGAGGCTTACTCTGGTTAAAACTGATGGTAGTCCTCCAAGTATAGGGACAAATATCCTCTCTCTTTTAAAGACCAATAAGAATCTGAATCATTCTTTTTAATCAAATGATTTCCTTCTTTGATTAATCTGTGATTGGTTTCGGAATCCTATAAACAGCAATGTACTTTTACTGGTTGGTATATTGAAATTCTGACTTGTCTCTTGAAATACTTCACAATAGTCTATTGTAAGATTGGGCTAAAATTTTCTAAACAGCATGCCCTTATCCTTAGTATTTCATGGAAATGTAACTTAAAATGCTAACATCTCAGCACATTAAGGTAGATTTGTCCATTGGCAGGGCAAAATAATCACTTTCTTTAATCTTTAAAACCAGCTGTTCACAGATATTAATTGCCATGTCACTTACACCCCTTGAAACAGTATCATTTGAGAAAGACACACGTTTTAATTTGTTTGCTGCGTCTGGTCCTATTATACTTGATATCTAGCCATTGTCTTCAGTGATAGTCACAGTGGCTGTGGGTGGCTGGCATTGTTATGTGAAATGTAATGACTCCGGTAGGACATCTTGAGAACAGTTGAATTTATATGATATTAGTTTGAAATATAATTCTTTTTTTTTAGTGGAAATCATCAGATTTTCAATGAAAGCACAAATGAACTCAGTGCTGACTTGCTTTTCTGCGGATGGATGCATTTGTTTTTGAAGTCAGGTGGTGATGTGGAAGACTTTATGTCTTCAGCTGTGTAGCCTTCATAACCCACTGACAAATTATAAGAAAACAACTGGTAGTATACTCAGTGCTTAGGTCAGTATATTTTTTTCCATTTTTCTTTCACTGGGATTTTGAGAATCATCCAAAAAAGTAAAGAAGCTATTTCTCATGGAACTATTTATTTTTCCTTTTTTTTTTTCATGGTACTGGGGATTGAACCCAGAACCTCACATATACAGGCAAGGACTCTACCACTGAACTATATCTCCAGCCAGAAATTGCTTATATTTAGATACTTTCATTCCCCTCAATACTCAGTATTGAACCTAGGGCCTTGCAGTTATGGAAATTGAACTCAGGGATGTATTGTCACTGAGCCACAACCCTAGTATTTTTACTCTTATTTTGAGAGAGGATCTTATTAAGTAGTAACAAGGGTCTTGCTAAGTTGCCCAGATTGGCCTTGAATTTGTGATCCTCTTGCCTCAGATTCCTGAGTCTCTGTGATTACAGGCATGCACCATAGCAGCTGGCTGGATTGATTTTTTTTTTCCATGCACTAATCTAGTATTCTAGACTCCAGGAACATAGATCTAAGGGAAACATCTCTGTACTATATAATCTCAAAATCTAGAAAGGGAGAAAAAAGTATAAAGATGGAATTATAGTATAGCAGCAGTGAGATAAGAATGTGTAGTATTATGTAAATCCAAGAGATCTGATTTATCAATACTACCTGGGAAGTTCAAGGATTGACTTAGTATCAGCCTCATTCAGTCAGATTTCAAACTATAAGTTTCTCTTTCCTCTATTGACCCTAAGGAGGGAAAACAACTTACTACTAAAAGTCCATCAACCTAGTTTGAGAGAGAGATTTTATGACCCTTTTAACTTGCCATAGCCAAGGGAGCTGAGGTGCTGCAGAATACAGAACATCAGTTTTCCCTCCTGGCTGGCCTTGGTGATGCAGTTCTGTCCTCTCTGTTCAACATCCCTCAACATTCTCATCTCCTGCTCATTTTATTGGCATATTTCCATTCATTTGGGCTTAAATATCTTCCTTGGATATCTTAAATATCTTCCTGTCCCTGGTCCCTCAAAATGTTCATTAAGCCCTTTAACTTGTCTCCATTGCTTTTATCACAGTTTATAATCATAGGTTTACTTGCATGTCTATTTGTCCACTTGGTGAGAACCGTGTCTTAACGTGCCATTTTTAGAACCTGGCAAATTCTGTGGTGTGTGCTAGGTATTCAATAAATACTTATGGAATGAATCATTCCTGATTTATATGGCAACACAGTCTGAAATATAAAGTACCTTAAGAAAGCAGAACTTATTCCTCTGAATAGGCAAACACTGCTTCTTAAATATTTTATTCTTTTTCAGTTTTGCCAGGTATTTATTTGCTCTTTGTAGTGGCTCTCTGAGTCAAGTTAATTCTGCATCCAGTCAATTAATGAGGATCCAAACTCCAGGAGTGGACACTGTGTAGCCTTTCCTATTCTATACCTAACAGCCTCTATTTTTGACTTGTGTGAGTAATAACACCAATAGTGTGCATTATCAGTTGCTAATTCCCTTTCGTGGTGGTATTTTTCTGATACTATTTGCTACAGATATTTTAATTTTCAGTTATTTGTCTTTAAATATATTTTATTTTTATGACACATAGTAATTGTACATATTTATGGGGCACAGTGTGACATTTTAATACATGAGTGCAAAATACAATAATCAGATGGAGTAATTGGAATATCTATCACCTCAGACTTATATCATTCCTTTGTGTTGGGAACATTCAAAATTCTCTTCACTAGCTATTTGGAAATAGTCAATTAATTGTTGCTAGCCATAATTATTCTACTGTGCTATATAACATTAGAAGCTAATCCTTCCATCCAAATGCACCCCAGCAATCACTAACCACCCTCTTTCCACTTGTCCCTCCCTCACAGCCTTTGCAGGCCTGGTAGCCACAATTTTATTCTCTTCTTCTTTGAGGTACACTTTTTAGCTTGTATGTCTAAGTTAGATCATGCATCATTTGTCTTTTGTCTTTCTTTGCCTGACTCATTTCACTTAACGTAATGTTCTCCAGTTCCAACCACATGAAGGTGAGAAGTAGGCTGTGACTCACTGTTTAACTCTAGCATCATGGAATAGCCTCCTTCCATCATCCTTGCTCCCTGTCCCCACTCTACAACCTCATGGGAGCCTAGCTTTCAATCCTATCCCTATTTGCTCAGAGCTTTGCCCAAATACCTGGTTTATTCCAAATCCACTTAGATGCCATGTGACTACTTCACTCTAACCTATCCCTGACTCTATCTACTTAACTGTCTGAGCTTGGGAAGGTACTTTATGACACTGAATTCCATTATTCTTCTCTTAGAAGTGGGGATGTTGATATTCACTTCAAAGATTTGTTGTGGGGTTATGTGAGTTGTTGAATAGAAAGGACTTAGCCATAATACCCAAGACACGAAAATCTTCCCATTGATGTTATTAGTATTGTACCTACAGCTGAGACTTATCAGGGATCTAATATGAGAAATGCTAAAGTCAATCAGGGTCTTGGAGTATCTTATGTGTGGAGAATAACCATAATGCTGCACCTTCAGTGCTGTACTAGTTTTTACAATGTACACCAGAAACACAAGAACGAGAAGCAAAAATGCCTAGGATTCTTCAAGGGAGGTATTTTGGATTTTCCCCCACCTGGATAGCTCATGCAGTCACCTGGCTGAGGCTTTCTCTGCAAAGCTGTCTTCTCTGAAAAGGTGGTGGTTCTTAATGCCTGAGAGAGAAATATGTCAGGATAAATAGAGGGGGAGAAATTGACCTGAATGTGCCAGTTATAATTTAGCAGAAGCACACCTCTAAAGTAATTCACCTCCAAAGTTAATGGAGTGTTAACTGAGGGAAGTATTTGTGTGTGTGTGTGTGTGTGTGTGTGTGTGTTCTACTGCAAACTGAGTCACTGACTAAGGCAGTTGAGAGGGAGCAGGAGAGAGCGCTCTTGACATGGACCCTGCAGAAAAACTCAGAGTGAGGACAGGTCTGGCCTAAAGGTTGATCTTAACAGAAAAAGAATGTCTCTAGTCTGGTTAAGTTAATATAATCTTATGTAGGTTGGTAAGAAATAAGTGTTAGTGACAGAATTGATGTTCTAGAAGCTGTCCGAGTCCTGTCTAGAGATGACAAGGAGCTTTACTGACAGAGCCGGCAAGTGACTGTAACTGACAGAAAGGACAGTGTTTGGATACAAAAGACAGCTTTAAAGAAACCAGCTACCTAGGGTCCAGGAGAACAGGTTCAGTGTAGAGTGCTTGCAACTTCCCTCCACTATTGCTATGCTGACTAATTATTATTCTAGGAATAAATTTAATATTAAAATTCTTGTCTATTTAAAAACAATGGTGAAACTTCTAATGATGGGCAGAATTCTGTTTCTTATTTAGACTATTGGGGTTTATCAGCTTTACACAACCTTAGGGATGCTGGGTTGTTCAGTTATAGCTACCAAAGTACCTGGCACCTGGAACCATCTAGTAGAATTTATGTATTAGGCTAAGGGCACTAAAATGTCAGTTAGCAGGATCCTGTTGAGATGTGTGTGTGTGTGTGTATTTGTGTATTTAAAAAAATATATACATATTTAAATATACGTTGTTTTCAGTTAATACATATATAAATATATATTTGTGTGTATATATATGTGTTTATATATATAAAGTCCAAGAATGCAATATACAATAATCAGATGGAGTAATTGGAATATCTATCACATCAGACTTATATTATTCCTTTATGTGGGGAACATTCAAAATTCATCCATTAAAGATGGATAAACTTCATTTAACATAACAAAATGGGTTATTCAGGCAGCATCTTTGACTACTTATACAAAATCATGAAGCCTTATTTAAAAAAAAATATTTATTATTTATACATGGTGATGAGGATCGAACCCAGCGCCTTGCTTATGTTAGGCAGGCATTCTACCCCTGAGCTAAAACTCCAGCCCCTAAAGCCTTATTTTTACATAGAACTTTTGTGCACATGCTCGCATTTGATCATCATGGGAACTGCTATAGTTTATATCTGGGAAGTTCTCCAAAGGTGCCTATATTAAAGGGTTGTTCTTCTGCATGGTGCTGTTGGGAGGTGGTGGAGCTTTTGAGAGGTGGTGCCTAGTGGGAGGTCTCCTGGTCATTGGGACCAAGCCCTGAATTGAAAGCAAGGGGACTGTGGGACCCTGGTCTCTTCTTTCTCTCACTTTTGTATCCTGGTCATGAGGTAAGTAACCTTGCTCCTCTGCCAAAATGTACTTCCTCACTACAGGCCCCAAAGAAACAGGGCCAACCAATTATGGACTGGAACTTCTAAAACTGTGATCCAAAATAACCCTTTTCTCTTTATAATAAGTTATTTATCTCAGGTATTTGTTACAATAAGGGAAAGCTGACTAATTCAGGAACCTGGCAATGAGTGTTATTGTCAAAATCTCTTCTACTTCTTAGGGGATGAGCTCTTTGGGCATGAATAGGTACTGTGGGAGTAGTGATGGCTGGAGCAGAAAGTCTGCATTTAAGGCAGAGGGGAAAAGTGAAATGGAGGAGCTGCTGAAACTGGGTGGAGAGAGCCACGCTCAATCTCTTAAGGTGTGCTAAAGTCCAGAAAAGGTAGCAGGAGATTTTGGAGAGTCCTAAAAATCCACGGAGGCCAGAAGAACATAAAGAATAAAGAAGGGAGGGATCCCACCTATGAATGAATGGTGGGGCAGGGTGTGAGGATTGTCTATGTCCAGTTTGACAGGCAAGGGATCCCTTGTCCTCAGTGACAGATGAGACTCATGAAATTTTGTGAGCTTCAGTGAGTTTTCCATCTCACACAATAAGGAGCAAAACTGGAATTTGCATTGAATTTGGTGGATTCCTATGTCAATATTGCTTTCATATATGCTATGTGATTGTAAGATATTTCTTAGTTCCTGAAGTGTCCTTTTGCACCTATTTAAACGTAAGCATCTTGATGTAAACATGGTGGTTATTTTATCTATTAGGTGAATTATCCTTGTGAATTATAACTTCCCAAGTCAAGATTCTCAGATAAAATATTGTAATTGGATCTAGGAAAATCTCAAATTTTAAGTTAATAACATCTATGTGAATTTATGGTTGTAATCAGAGTCTCCTCAAGTCCTCTAGCTTTTATATATTTAAGTTTATATATATATATGTATATATATATATACTTTATATATATATATATATATATATACTTTATATATATATATACTTTATATATATATATATATATATATATATATATATATATATATATACTTTATCTATCTATCTATCTATCTATCTATCTATCTAAGTAAAACAACAAAATCTTGTATGAAACATGAAATTGGATTTAGGGAACAGACGTGGTAATCCAAAGTAACCCTAGAGAAGGTAGAGTGTGTGCACACACCTGAAAGTAAGTGGGAAGATGTGATCATAGTAGTTCACACATCTTTATCTCAACACATTTTAAAATTTATTTTCTGTTCATTCAAAAAATTTTTAATGAACCTCAGTGAACACAAAGACTATTACTGTGTCTTTGTGCATGGCCACACACCCATTTGACAACAGTCACTCAATGAACATTTCTTAATCAATGAAAACGAAAAACTTAACCTTTATGGCATCGAATACCCATAAACTAAAAATGGGATTTAAGCATTATAAGAAACAAATAAAATGAAATCTGATATTTTTAGTCCTTCCTCATGAAGGTTAGGAAGTAGGTATTAGAAAAATATAAAGAAAATTTTACTTTCAAAAGAAAAGTTTTCATGATATTGCCTGAGAAGATTTTGATACAAAATCTATACACAGATTCTGATACAAAATTTTCTCAGGTAATATAATGAAAACTTACAAAATAATGCTTTTTAATAATGATTGAAGTAGGGCTGGGATGTGGCTCATGCAGTAGCGCGCTCTCCTGGCATGCGTGCGGCCCAGGTTCGATTCTCAGCACCACATACAAACAAAGATGTTGTGTCCACCGAAAACTGAAAAATAAATATTGAAATTCTCTATCTCTCTCTCTTTAAAAAAATAAATACAAAAAAATGATTGAAATATAATTCAAAAGCAACAAAGTATCCAAGTATGTAAGTATACAATTCAATTCTATCACTGTTATCTAATACCAGAACATTCTCATCATCTTAAAAGAGACTCACAGTTGTAGCAATCATTTCCCTTGCTCTAGCCTCTGGTAACCACTAATCTACCCTCTGACATATGTATTGGTAGGTTCTGAAAATTTTACAAAATTGGAATCACATATGACCTTGGTCAGGCTTCTCCTACTTAGTAGTATAATGTTTTCAAAGTTCACTCATGTTCAAAACCTTATTTTTTTTCTGTGTAATTTGAGATTATCTTTTAAAAATGTAGGTATTTACAATTAAAAATTCCCCTCAGCATTATTTTCACAACACCTATAAGTTTTGATAAGTTGTGCTTTTGTTTTATTTTGAAGTATTTCCAAACTCAGGGTATTTAGCCACTGAGCCACATCCCCAGCCCTTTTATTTTTTATTTGTTATTTTGAGTTGCTTATGGCCTTACCAATTTGCTGAGGCTGCCATTGAACTCAGGATCCTCCTGTCTCAGCTTCCCAAGCTACTGGGATTACAGATGTGTACCACTGTGCCTGGCTGTGAGTTATTCTTCGATTGTTTTATTTTTAGAAATGTGTTATTTAATTTTCATATACTTGAGAATATCTTAAAGTTCCTTCTGTTATTGGTTTCTATATTTATTCTATTGTGAACAGAGAAAAGACTTTGTATGACTTTAATCTATTTAAATTTATTGAGACTTATGGCCTAACATATGGACTGTCTTTTAGCATGTTTCATATGCCCTTCAGAAGACTACATATTTTGGAATTGTTAGGTGGAATGTTCTATAGATGTATGTTAGTTTAGGTGGTTCATACTACTGCTCAAGTCTTCTATTTCCTATTGATCTTCTATCTCCTTGTTCTGCCTATTGTTAAAAGCAAGGTATTTAATTTTTCTATTATTAATTTTCTATATCTCTCTTTAGTTGTTAATTTTTGCTTCATATACCTATATTTATAATTATCTTATTTGATCTTTTCATCAATATAAAATATCTTTCCTTTTCTCTTATAATATTTTTTTTGTCTTAAAATCTATTTTATCTGATATTAGTTCACTACAGTTCTCTTTTAGTTACTATTTATGTATCTCTTCCTATCCTTTTACTTTCTACTTATTTGTGTCTTTGGATCTAAAGAGAGTTTCATATAGACAATATAAAGTTGGACCATTAAAAAAAAATCTATCCCACCAATTCCTGCCTTTTAATTATAGTATTTAGTCCACTTACTTTTAATATAATTACTAATAAGGTAGTATTCATTGCTGTCATTTCATTATTTGATTTCTATATGTCTTGACTTTTTTTTTTTCTCCTCTCTGAATCCACTACTGTTTTATTTCATGGTGTAGATATGTCTTGGTGACACTGTTCCCCGGCCACCAAACCACACAGCCAGCCTGTTGAGAGATGGTAGCAGACCAGCAGAGCTAAGTGGTAAAGCAGGAAAATGGCAGTTGGGTATAGGCAGGGACTGTAGGCTGGAGGCTCATCAGGCCAGTGTTGCAGGCTACTCAAGGCCCACCTACCTGTCATCCCCACACCACCTGGCCTGGCCAGTGCAGACACCAGGCTCCACACAGCACTGCAGCTCCAGACTACCCCCATGGAGCCTGCTCCATTCACTGACTTCAACCTCCTGCTTCCTGAGAAGCAGGGAGAAAATAGAAGTGGAGACAAACCTGAATGGGATTCAGGGTCAGACAATGTGTTAGTACTTTTCCAAACCACAATTAGCAGGAATTCAAACCAGTAGTATTAGTACTTTTCCAAACCCCAATTAACATAATACGGTGCCAATAGCATTCATACTTTTTTCAAACCCTTATTAGCACACATTTGGACCAATAGCATTGACCCCCATGCTATGTAAACTCTTGGATTAGTACATTCAGGCACAGTTGTTTCCCTTGCACCCTGTGGGGGTTCTGTTTCTGCGCACACTTTGATAAATCCAACTCTTACTCTCATCATAGTTTCTGGATTTCATTCTTCAAATTCATGAGACAAGAACCCAGAAAGAAGAAATTGCAGGTTAGTTGCTGGGATCTGCTGCAACACTGGAGGACATAGTCTGCCATTAAAAGTGGTAACACACTTCTTGGCTACACAGGACTACAGCTTGTGCAGAGCTTACCTGCCAGCAGAAATAGAGACACTTTGGTTTCATTAGCACGTCAATTTAGTTCCAGTTTTGTTTTCCTACTATATGTTTTTGAGTTATTTTGTTAATGGTTATTATGGGAAATATAATTAATATATTAACTTTTAAAAAACTGATCCATATTAACAGAACTAATTTTAATAGTAAACAAAAATTTTGCACGAATATGTTTCTGTTCCTTCCTCATATTTTGTACATCATTGTTATCCAAATTACAATTTTATCCATTGTAACCCATCAACACAGTTTTATAAATATTACTCTGTGTAGTTTTTTTTTAACTCTTATAGGAAAAGAGAATTATAAACAAAAATATATTCATTTTGTATTTTCTTATTTACCTTTAATGATGCTATTGATTTCTTTGTGTGGATTTAAGCTACTACTATTGTCCTTTTATCTCAACAGAAAATATCCCCTTTAGTACCCCCTTCAAATATGAACTGGTGACTGGTTCTCTGCTTTTTGTTTATTTGTGTGTGTGTGTGTGTGTGTGTGTGTTTAAGAGGAAAAATTATTTTGACACCTGTTAAAATTGTAAGGAAAGCTTTATTCAAAACTATTACAGTGGGGGAGGCAATCTATTACAATAGGGGAGAGAGGGTAGGGCTCAACTTTGAATACAACAAGGATAATATCTAATCAATAAGCAGAGTGCTAGGGTCAGTGGTTGGAAGTTACTAAGAGGAGACAACATGGATAGTGAAATTTTTGCTAAGCCTCAGGATTTTTGCTAGAAGTGGCTGAGGGACCTTAGATATCAAGGGTGGAAAGTTTTCACTAAACTGATATAATTCTTGCCGAAGGTAGACCAAGGCCAAGGCCTAGTTGAGAAAAGAGGTTAGAAGAGCCTCAGTGAAGTTTGGTCAGAGAGAGACTTTGTCACTGAGAACTATGATGTTTTCTCCTCAGTTTTTTGAGAGTAATTTTGCTGACATCGAATTCTTTGTGGACAGTCTTTCTTTCAGCGCTTTAAAATATCATTCCATTGTCTCCTGAATTCCATGATTTCTGTTGAGAAGTCAAATTTTAATCATATTAGGAATTTCTTATATGTGATAAATTTGTTATTCTTTTGCTGTTTTTCAGAAATTTTCTTTGCCTTTGGCTTTTGAGAGTTCAAGTTTATGTTTCACTTTGAATTTTTCTTACTTGGAGTTCCTCAAACTTCTTGGATCTGCAGAATATTTTCCATCTAATTTGGGGAGTTTTTTTTACTATAATTTTTTCTTCAAACATACTTTCTCTTTACCTCTGTCTCCTGGGACACCCATTATAAATATGGTGGTACACTTGAAGAGTATGCCACAGTTTTGAAGATTTATTTCTTTTTATCCTTTGCTTGGCTAATCCAAATTATCTTTGAGTTCGAAAATGTTCATGTTTGCTGATTCTTTTTTTTTAAAGTATTTATTTTTTAGTTTTATAGTGGATACAATATCTTTTTTTTTAAAAGAGAGAGTGAGAGAGAGAGAATTTTTTAATATTTATTTTTTAGTTTTTGGTGTACACAACTTTGTCTTGTATGTGGTGCTGAGGATGGAACCCCGGGCTGCACGCATGCCAGGCGAGTGCGCTACCGCTTGAGCCACATCCCCAGCCCAATATCTTTATTTTATTTTTATGTGGTGTTGAAGATTGAACGCAGCGCCCCACGCGTGCCAGGTTAGCACGCTACCGCTTGAGCCACATTCCCAGTCCTGCTGATTCTTTTTTTTTTTTTTTTTTTGCCAGTTAAGCTCCTCTGGAGACTTTGCCATTCAGTTATTGATCTTTTCAGTTCAAGAATTTCTATTTGGCTCTGCCACACCTCCTTTTTTTCCTTTTTACTCTTCTTCTCTTCTCCCTCACAAAGATTGTGTGTGTGTGTGTGTGTGTGTGTGTAACTGAACCCATAGGTGCTCAATCTCTGAGCCATAATCCATATCCTACCCCTTTTTTATATTTTATTTAGAGACAGCTAAATTGCTGAGGCTGGCCTTGCACTGGCTATCCTCCTGCCTTAGCCTTACAAGTTTTTTTTTTCTTACAGTTTGTTTATTAAATAACATTTCTTGTCTAATTCTGTAAATTCTGTATAACAAAGTCTGTAAAGTTGTGTGTAAACACTGAAGTCTCTTCTTGTTTAGCTTAGGGATCAGCTAATAATTGGACAGAGATTTCCTTAAGTACCTTGAACTCTCAGCTTTTACCATGGGACTGTGTGCATGTGTGTGGACACACACGTCTTCAAAGCTACTGCAGGTATTTATGATTTTCTTTAGCCTGCACTTTCTGCTTGAGCAGAATCTCAAGGTCAGCTAGGGGTGAGATATTGCTGACTTAGGACTTTTCTGGATATAGGCCCAACTTTGGTTATGGTGCACTCATACACATGATTTTCTTGATTCCCAGGGATGTTTCAGAACTTTTCAAAGCCAATGTAGACATCATATTTACCATTTTTTCCTTTTAAGTATTTTTGGTCACTCCTTGTTAGCCCCATTCATAAATCTGCCACAGGAAGCAGCAAGGTCAAATAATTGCCATAGATATACTGCCCAGGCTGCCTAGAAACTGCAGTCCTCCTGCTTCAGCCTCCCAGATTGCTATGATTATAATTTTTTTTTTATTATTTATTGTTAGCTTTATTTTTTTTTAATTTTTTATTGTGGGTTGTTCAAAACATTACAAATTTCTTGACATATCATATTCCACACTTTGATTCAAGTGGGTTATGAACTCCCACCTTCACCCCATACACAGATTGCAGAATCACATCAGTTACACATCCATTGATTTACATATTGCCAT
>NW_026000093.1:14261912-14299334 GCF_001458135.2 Marmota marmota marmota
CGTCAGCTTTCTAACATGGTGGCTGCTGGCCTCCTCTGTGGTCTGACCGGTGTGGAGAACCGAGATGGACCGCTTCCTTCCCCGTCTCGAACCGAGAATTCAGCCCTGAGTATGGTGCTTGCACGGCTGGCAGAATCTGCAGCGTTGTATCCCTGCGTCACTATCTCCTCGTTTCCCAGCGCGCGCTGCAGACTCTAGCCGCGGGGCGATTTGCTGAATAAGCAGTGTTACCCTCCGTGCGACAAACCTCTCGTGTTTGAGTCCCCGTAGCCGATCCTCGTGCGATGGAAATCCTTCCTCCAGGTTCTGGAGCACCCCACTATTGCTGGAAATTCCTAACAAGATAGCCTTTAGCCGTCCTGACTTGTCATACTCCCACACAGTGAAGCAGCACACGGGGGCAATGCACTCCCCTCGCCGCCATCTTCCCTCTCCTGATTATAATTTTTGCCAAATATTTTACAGACGGAGCTGATTGCACAAATGAGCTCCTGATCATATCAAATAAAGATGAGCCCAGAGAACAGAACTTTTTAGTGAGTTCTCAGGTCAAATGGTGATAATTCTTTTTGGACAGGGCTTTGGGGGGAGCTTCGAATCTATTTTTTTTTTCCTTACAGTGGCTGATGGATTGCTGTTTTTCACTGCTCCCATGAAGTTCTATTCTCATGGTTATGTTTTTTATCTTGTAGTTTTCCTTAAAGTACTTGAGAGGAAATGAAAAGTAAAGTTGTCAGTCATTATATTAAAGAAGAATAACAATATGAAGGAGGCATTATGTCCTTTTAAAAATGTTGACTACCTTTTTTTCACAAAGAATTTTATTTTTTTGCATGAAGAATTTTATTTTAAAAAGAAAATTTACATGCCATCTCTCACGTCTACTTACCATCACCAACAATACTTACCATTACCAACACCCACAGTGCTGGGTGAACGACTGTCCATGGATTTCAGAAGATCCTTAATCAGGCAGATCCAACTTCTTCCATGTCAGTTCAACATAGGAACAGTCTAGATTCAAGAGTATTCCATAGAGACACTCAGGTTTGCTCTCTAGGAGAGGAGTTAAATGCTTTCATCTGAGATTAATTCTATTCCTGGATTGGAAATTCAGATATTACAGCATGAGTACCCTGAGGATGGGAGAGGGTCATGACAACTGGAATTCTGGCTTTGCCAAGTAAATTCAGTTTGGCCAACCTTTGGGTTCTAGACCCATAGAGCAAAATGTCCAGATAGCATCTTTCTTGAATTTGCTCAGTAGAGAAAAATAGAAAACTTGCAACAAAAGACAAGCAAATATATAAACCCCAAACCATAAAGCTAGAAATGAACTTAATTAAGATAAATCTAGAATTATCAACAATTCAGTGTCTGGGGCTTGGGATTTAATTCAAGAGAGTATGATTTCACTTTTTATCTTTTTTTTTCTTCTTATATAAATGTGGCTGGCCCTCTCAGTTGGGTAGAAGACGGTTACTGAGTGCCTGAGATCTTGGGTTAACTCTAATATCTTAGCTTTAATCAGTGATTGAATTTTTTAAATGGAAAACTTTTCATAATTTCAGTATTTTTTCAGCCTTCTAAAAAAACATGACAACAATAAACTGGTTGTTTTGTGTCCCCCATCCCCCATTCCTTTGGTGTTACATTAAATCTTTATAGGATAAAGGTTGAGTACTAATAAAAAATTTTGCTTGATAAAGGTAAATATTAATAGTAAACACTCAAAGATTGGCATTTTTTGGTATAAAGAAGGGGTCATGAGCTATTGCTAATCAGATCTGAGTCCTGTGCAGCCAGCCATACTTCTGTACCCTATGAAACTCAGCAGACCTAAGGGTCAAAACAGATTGTCTCAGATTTATTGTCACATGGGGATTCTTTCCAGCTTGGAAATTCTTTCTCCTTCTTTGTTGTTGTTATTGAGGTACTAGGGATTGAACCTAGGTTTGCTCTACCACTGAGCTATACCCCCAGCCCTTTTTATATTTTAGTTTGAGACAGGGTCTCACTAAGTTGCTGAGGCTAGCCTTGAACTTGTGATCCTTCTGCCTCAGCCTCTCAAAATGCTGGGATTATAAGCATGCACCACAATGCCCAGCTTCTTTCTCATTGTTGGTGTAGCTTTGATTAAACCCACCACCCACTATCAGATCAGGTAAATGTTTGCTTAACTGTTAAGGTGACCAGCACTCTTGAAAGATATAGGTCCCTTGGTTTACATGTGAGAATATTTTACCATCAGAGTTGATGTTGAGTAATAGTTTTGGTGCTCTGGAAACCTTACCTACATGTTCCCTCCAGGAACTCTCCATAGAAACATGTGAATGTGGCTGCTGGTTTATGGAGTGGGGAATATCCATTAGTCTCTGGTGGCTTGAGCCAACATAAATGATTCCTTAGAGCAGTGAGATGGAAAACTAGAAATCTAACTAGCTGTATGCCAGACAAGGACTAGACTTCCTTCCATAATTAACGTGCGGAGTGGGAGCATTGCTCCTTGTGAGGTTTGATGGCCTCTCTGCCTCACTAGCTCACAGGGTGTGAATGATGTCTGCTTGTTTATCAGGGAATCTGAAAGTTTGCCTTTGTCTTATCTTTACACCTCATTGCTTCTCCATTTCTTTTTCAAATCTCATTTAAAAGGTATTTAGATATTTTCTCCCTGTCCATCTTTCTTAATTTGACTCTGCCTCTCTTGATAGCCTTGTGATTCCAATGTCTAACATTATTTTTCCCAGGGTGTTTGCCAATCTTCTTCAACTCAAACCTTGCTATTAAATATCTGCAGATTTTGCATATGAAACTCAGCCTAGTACATGGGAATATAATTGTCTAGATTAATCCAGGGCGGTAAACTATTTCTAGAATATAAATCGGTCAATTATGAAATTTCTTTAACTTAGTCACTAATAGGTTTATAAGCTGAATTATTCATTCAGTGTTTCAAAACACTATTTAGGAAATGTTTATAAATGGATATATAAAGATGTTCTGAAATAATGTTATCCTTTAAAAAGACTGGTTCTTCTTTTCGTAGTAAGGAGTTATTTTATCAAGAAGAGAACTATGGGCACTAATGATATTGTTAGGATTTCAGGTGGGGTGTAGTAACTGAGGAGTGTGGAAAGGTGTTTAGAAAATTCCAACTAAGTTTTCCTGCCATTAAATTGAAGGGAGTACACAAGAGCCTGTCAATATTTAAATCTCTGGTGGATCTGTACACTGCTTTTTCCTTATATAGAAGGCTAAGGGACAGAGAGGGGAGGGAATCATATAGTCATCTCTCTTTCTAGTCCAAGGGCATTTGAAAGGTCAGTGAGATAAATGTCAAGTAAGCTTGATCAAATGTGTGAATTCTCCTGGATTTAGACTGAGCATAGGTAATTGGTTTTAGTTGACCTTTGGGAATCTGTGTTAATTAACTTTCTGTTGCTGTGACAAATACCTGAGGTAATCAGCTTACAAGAAGGAAAGGTTTATTTGGGCTCATGGTTTCAGTCAGTGGTCACTTGGACCTATTGCTTTTGGTGACGACAAACATCATGGTGGTGAGTGAATGGCAGAGTAAGACACTCATGTCATGTGAGAAGCAAAGAGAGAGAAAAAAGAAGGGGACAGGTTCCCAATATCCCTTCCCACTAGGCCCCACCTCCTAAAAGTTCCACCCTCTTCCAATAGTGCCGCAGGTTAGGGACCAAGCCTTTAACATGTAGGCCTTTGAGGATACACCAAACCCAAGCTATAGCAAGTTCCTTTCCCTTAGTGTCTAATCTAACTTCAATCAAAGATGAATAGAGACACTGGCAAGATCTAGACCAGTATTGTTGGGAGATACTGTTTTAAGTAGAATTGGATTTTGCCCAAGTCTTCAATTGTTGAACATAAACTACTTTTTAAACTACTACTGAGCCAGCCTTTGCTCACTAGTAGTGGACTAGCTGAACCTCTAAGCTAGGTGGTAGGCAATCTAGACAAAAGAGTGGATTTCTCTGTAGTGAGTGGTCTGAGCATCTCAGTTTCTGGGCTACCTTCAAAGTTTGTGAATGCCAACATGTTTGTCTGTATTATTCTTGGCAATATTGGTCCTGGAGAGAGTGTTTCTTGGATGGATGCTGCACTGCAGGAAATGAAGGTTTCTGGCCAATGTGGTACCATTCCAAGGAGCTCTGTCTTCCAGAGAGAGGCTTTCTGTGAAGTGCATCACGCTACTGCTTTGAGAGACATCGATTAGCAACTCAAGGAGATCAATTGTGATCAAGTGAGTGAAAAAAGCATTTGAAGGGCAGGTGAGGGAGCCCAAGAGATATCCTTCCATATCCACACCATTTGTAAAAACATTTTAGAATTCAAGATCTGGGAGCTTGTGTATTAACTTTCCATGGGGAAAGAAGATACACTTTTAACTAGTGCTTGCTCTAAATTTTTTATTTATTTGGTGCATGGGCTTCTTTAAGATCTCCAAAGGGAGAAAGAAGATACAGGATTTGATTTTCATATTTGTAGTAGGATTGAGGGAAACGTGTTTTGGAGAAGGCAGTAATCTTCAATTTTTGTTTCCTTGTATAAGAGCCTAAAGGAAAGGCTGACTACACTGAAATGGAAGAGTTGGATCTATGTGTAGTATGTTGCCATGGTTTTTCCAAACTCAATCTGTTGAGTTCCAGGATCCTGTGAGGTCTCCCTAAAGGTTTCCTGAAGGAATTTTGGTCAGGGCTAGTATTTATTTCTTTTTTGCTCTATTATCTCCAGCTCTTACCCTTATCACTTGAAGGGATTTTAAGTCATAACTCCTTCCCTTCAGAATAACACACTCAAACTGGATGTATTCCTCCTCTTACTCTTTTGGTCAACTTTATTGGTGCCTAATGTGTGAAAATATAAGTTTTGCACATGAATTTTCTTCTGCCCCAGTGATGGAGTGCTTTGTGCTTTTAATAAGTCAGTCACCCATTGATACCTGGCTCTGCTTCAGAAAGTGGAAGGTCACTTTCCTCACAGCAGTGGTGTGAGGGCTCATCTTTTAAAAGAACCTGGTTGCTGAGCCATAGGTGCTCTCTCTTGCTGCTTCATCTGGGGCATTTTTCTCTTGTTCAGGATAAGCTTTCATGAGTAAAAAACGATTTCCCAATGGTCTGTCTTGTCTCCTCAGAATATCTTTCAGTTCAGTGCCTTCAGATTATGATGAGCATGCCTGGGTACGAAAGCTTTTGGCTGGGACTGAACAAGCTCACTCTAAGACAGATGTTCAGTCTACAGAAATGTAATAGGAAATCCACTCAGTGTCTCATCAGCCTCGGGTTGATGATGTGATTCAACTTCAGGTGCTTTGTCTTCAGTGTAAACTTTTTCATCTATTACTTTAAAGATGGAATGATGATTTCAAATTGGATTTGGGATGCTGATGGAAACTAGTGCTTACCTCATTGCTCCTGGTGGCCTGCATACTTGTCTTTCTTGTGAGTCAGAGAAAAGAGCTACCTTTTACCTTTATTAAGCCCTGTCTTTTTTTTTTTTTTTGTATGAGATTTCACTTTTAGTCACTATTGCTTCCCTTTCCTCCAGGTCCACAGAGCTGAATCCTTTAGTTACTGTGATAGATTATGCTTCTTCTTGAACCCAAACCCATCCTTTCTTGCCCTTCCTCTTTCCTCCTTAGAATTCAAGATCTAGGAGCCTATGTATCATGTTCTAAGGGGGAAGACCTCAGGTACATTTGATAAGCATCTATATTTTCAACATAAGTCACTTGTCTCCTTTTAAAATGCTTCTCTGAGTCAAGCTCCCATGTGATGTATTTGCATATAGGTAGGAGCAAGGCCTGCATGCATCAGTATGCATAAGTGTATCTGAACTCATTGCTAAAATATTGAAATACATATGAAGTGGTCAGCAAATGGCCCCTTTCTTGAAACAATGGGTACCCTCTGCTCCCTTTCTTGTTTGGCCCCCTTCCTCAGAATCCATCCCTTGGAATATCTTACAAAGGGGCTTATTGGACCCTGCCCAGTGCAGTGGCATCCGGGAGTTCATCCTGATGGGTTGGTGCTAAGGCCGACTAGTTATTCAGAATTTTGAACATTGCCTCTGGTTATGAAATAAATAGAGCTTCTCAATTTTTAATATCTATACTTTTTCTGATGACATAATTTTTTCATTGAGAAACTTACTTAACTTCCATGGTATCTATACACTTGTAGGAGTGAAGGTGAATGTCATATTAGAAAATAAACATCAAATGCATGTCAATTCCATAGAAACTTCAAAGCAGTTTCCCAGACCAAGGCTAATGTCTTTATAATTTTCTTAATATTGTTCTCTTTTTCCCCAAGAAAGTATTTGTAGCCAAGTTGGGCTTTGAAGTTTTGGGTAATGGATAACTACACATTGGAGAAATTTTACCTCCATGTCATTAAAAAAAAAAAAAAAGTCCTAATCTTCTTGAGCAATTTTTGGGAAAGCTCTTTAGTTATCACCTCTTTGTTTAATGGTTTGGCAGAAGAAGATGGACTTAATCAACTTCAGGAAATTAAAATTTCTCTTTTCAAGTTAAAATATTTGTCCTCTGTTTGGCATTTTTTTTTTTAAAGTGTGATTCAGTTTGTACTGTACACATAAGCTCTGGAGTGAAATTTTCAGAACCCGGCAAACAAATGGAATGAACTCACTTTTGTGTGTCAATATGTGGTTTTATGGGTAGGAATGGACGGGCACATGCCCATTGCAGGCCCATTCGTTCCTCTCATGTTTGAAAGCTTCCCTCTGCAATGCCTTTAATGGAAGATGTTTGTGTAATATAGAGGTGGTTGTTCACTGTACCAGCACTGATGTGCTGCATTTTGACCAAATGACTAACTTTGCAAATAGACTATTTATGTTGAGTAGGAGCAAAGCTTCTCCACCAAAGTGCATTTTTAATGATCTACTTTAAGAGTAAGTGGGTTTAGAAGTAGCTGCCCAGGAACCTGATTGGCTGGCACCAGTGCCACTTCCTATAATTACCCAATAAACCATAAGGGCTTTGTTGGCACATTTATTCAAGCCTGTCATGTCAGACCAGCTGCCACCCAGCATTCTAAGTCCACTTCTAATATCCTCTTTAAAATCTTTATGGAGATATTTGATGCCTGTACACCTTTGAAAAAATCTTTGTGGAGAAATTTGGTATCCAAGCATTAAAAAATTTCATGAGCTTTTTTCTTTCTTTTTTTTTTTTGATTGTTAGTGTTTTTCCTAAATAGCTAAAATTATAAAAAGTATGAACTGGACTAAGTGGTTATTTTGAGTTTTAAAAAATGTTTCACTTCTTAGTACATTTAGGACTTGCACTAAAAAAAACAGATAAAATATAATCTAACAGTTGCAAATTTGCAAATTCCATCTTGAAACCAACACTTAATAATATGGAAACAATGCACTTAAAAAAATTAAAGGAATAAAAGGAGACTGTGTCCTGGAAGGAGGAATTAACCTGTTCAAATTCTATGGTGAAAAAAACCCATAAGTTAAAAATCAGAAAATTGAATAGTAAATACAGTCACAGTATATTCCAATTTCTATATGAAGCATCTTATATTTTAGACTAAGGATATTATAAATTATTCTTACACCATTTCTGAGGAGAAATAAGAAACTGTTGAACTTTAATGAATATATAGTCATCCCTTGGCTTATGTGGGGATTGGTTTCAGGACCCATATGTATACTGAAATCTGATGATGCCCAAGTCCCTTATATAAAATAAAGTATTTCCATATGCACATCCTCTCATATACTTTAAATCATCTCTAGATTACTTATAATGCCTAATAAAGTGTAAGTACTGTGCAAATAGTTGGTCTACTGTATTGTTTAGGAAATAATGCCTAAAAAATTTTGTTCATATTCAGTACCAATGCAATTTTTTTCTCTAATAATTTCTATACATGGTTGATTGAATCCATGGATGTGGAACTCAAGGATATGGAGGCCTGAGTATAATATTGTCAGGGAAAAGCATTTTATTTCATAGAAGTATAGAGATTTATATCTTTCATTTATACCTTCAGATTTTTCTACTAAGACCTAAGATGTGTTTTTTATTGAGTAAGTGGTGTTGTCTGTGGTCTCTGCCATTATCTGTTGACATCTAGAATGTGTCCTCCTGTTTTCTCAGAAAATGGTGCCACTCTCCACATTATCATGTAATTAAATATAATATGGGACAGTGAGTGACATAATGAATTAAAAAAAGAGAAATACACTGAATGGCTAAAAGAAATCAGCTCCTACAATGGCTGCCTAGGCTTTTCAGAAAATAATAAGTCACTTTAAAGAAGTTACCACAGAGTGACTCTCTGTATCCGTGTAAAATAAAAACCAAGTATTTCTCCGGCAGAATATCTATGGGGAGGAGAATACTGGCAGTGGGCTAACATGAAACAGAAGAAATTAAATGCACTTGACAGTAATTGGCTGAAGAAAATTCAGGAGATGCGATAGCAACAGAGCACAACAAAATAACACTATTAAGGACACATTAGCCATATGTCTCCATTCTATTGAGAACACAGCAATATGAATGACCAGGTGATGACCTTCACCCCAAACTGCAAGGTGGATGACAAGCCCATGTGGGTTTGGAAACAAAAGGTAGAAAATGAGATTAAAAGGTAGAGGGCACAGGATGGTAGTGATGTGTAACTTGGAGCTGATGAGGACTTGATAAATAAGGGCCTATTAGGAACTATAGGCCTATTAGAAAAACTGTCTGGATATAATCTATGGATTAACAGAAATGAAAAATAGTTTTTCATTAGAACTCAACATGACTCTTTGACATCTGTACTTTATGTCAGTAAATATTTACATGTAGCACATGTTAATACATCTAATGAGACTGTCTTTCTATTGAAGAGTGGATACTTTTCCATAGCCACTGTATCTTGTGTGTGCTACAGTGATAGCCCTAATCAAAAGCTTTTGTCATTGCTGGTTTGCAAATGTCTCTCCTGACCAGCCTCTAACCTTCTATCAGGTGGGCACAGAATCTATCCTAGTGCCAAGCATAGGGTGGTCTGTCAATAAATAATCATTGAATGAATGAATAAGTAGTGACTTCACTTCTGGGATTAGATATATCTGAAAAGGCTGGTGGGCTGACTCTTCAGGAGCTTTCTCTATACCTCATGTGCATTTGGCTTGGTTTTTTTTACCATGTTGTACTCAGGTGGAGCTTAGCCCTGTGTAGCTTGTTTTCTTTTACCCACTGGCTCCACAATCCTTCTACGGTTGTTGCCATACTGTCCACAGGGCTTAAGTAAATATGTAAAAAAGGAGCCAAGGGAGGAGGAAAGGAAAAATGAAGCAGTTTTATTTTAAGAAACAAATTTCCAGCAAGTATTCTATTAGTTGTGTCAGGGTGAAGAATTTAATTCCACATGTTTATAGAGCTACAAGATAAATCCTCAAGAACAATTTAAGAACACACACACACACACACACACACACACACACACAGAGCTGTGGTTTGTGTATGTCTCCTGGAATTTATGTGTTGGAAATGAATCCTCAATTTCATATGTTAATGGTATTTGGTGGTAGGTGATAATTAAGATTAGATGAGGTCATGGGAGTGGGACCCCCATGATAGAATTAGTGGTTGTGTAAGAAGAGACACAGCCAGCACACTTCTCTCTCACCATGTACTGTCTTCTGCCATGTTAGCATGCAGCAAGGAGGTCCACGCTAGATGGCTATGCCTTGCTTTAGAGCTTCTCAGCCTCCATATTGTGAGCTAAATAAATCCTTATTCTTTATAAATTACTCAGTCTGTGGTGTTCAGTTATAGCAACAGAAAAATGGACTCAAGATTTATGTAGAAGGGAACATGTATATAAATATATACAGATACCTAATTTAACATCATATAACATAGGGAAGACCTGTGGATCTTCTGCCTTTCTTGACCAAAAGCTTTTCTTTTTTTGATTTGTTGATTATTTAATTAAGAGACAGGGTCTCACTGAATTGCTAAGTGCCTTGCTAGGTTGCTAAGGCTAGATTTGAATTCGTGATCCTCCTGCCTCAGCCTCCGCAGCCACTGGGATCACAGGCATGCACCACTGTGGCCTGGCACTCAAAAACTTCTGTGTCAACTTTAGCATGAGCACTGGCTATATAATTATTCCAGCAATGGGAAAAACTCCATGTTTTTATATTACTTAGCTTCATGTATGTGTATTCTATTTCATTTGCAAAAGGAATATGGATTTTAATCTCTTCTTTTATAGACTCCTAGTATAGCTCAAAATTTTAAACTTGGTTTTGAGTATATGTTGGTTTCTAGATGAAACCATTTTCATACATGTATCTTGTATTAATTTCATTTTCTTGTGTATAAAGGGATAGTTAAAGTTTGCATCAGTACAGTTTATTGAAATCTGAGGCTTAGATTGGACAATGTGGCTTGATAGCCACTGAGATTATCAGAGGCTGTAGAATGAGGAAATACTCATTGGGGGCAAATTTGTATTTAGGTTCCAACTCCTCCCCTTAGTAAGTAATCACAGATGAATGACTTGGCTTTTTTAAGCCCTGGATTTTTATTTAAATAAAGGATGGTGTAGTCATGATTGGGTTGTTTTGAGGATTAAATGAAACAATATGAAGTTCCAGAGAGGAGTTAAATTAATAGTAGCTCTTGAGAGCAGAACATTTCTTCCTTTGAGCATTTGTATGCCTAGTTATTTCACAGGAGAGGTGAAATTTTACCTTTTGTTACCTTATTTCCTTTGTGACAATGTTAATTCTATAACATTCCCAGATAATACTATTTAGTATAGATATTGATTTATTTTGTGCCAGGATTTCCTCAGGCCCACCACAATGTAATGCATTTAAAGTTAATGAGTTCTGATTCTCTCAGAATGAGGCTCCTGCTTTTGCTGATCATATATCTAAAACACTATAGGCAGGATAGAAGAACTAACGAAGAAGGTGGTTTGAACTCTTTGAATACCATCTTTATATTTAAATGTAGCTCACTATCATCACAAGAGTGTCTCCTGAGCCTTCTTATGTGCTCTGGCAAGTACTGAACACTTTTTGAAAGTTTAACCTTGAAATGACACAATGATATAAGTAGGTATTATTTTCCTCATTTTGTAGATACCAAAATTGAGGAACAAGCCATCTAAAATTTTCCAAGGTTTGAATTGGACTCAATCAGAGGTCAGTTTTAACTCCAATATCTGCTTCCTTAATTATTGAATGATAGTTGTCATTGTTATTAGTTGCTAAAATTTGTATCTTTCTTATGCCTACTAAGATTACAACTGCCTTCCATTACTACTACCCAGAGACTTCTAGGGTGAGCTTACTCTGTTTTTGTACACATTGCCAGCTATTTTATCTTGCTTGTTTACACACAAGTGCATATTCATGTTTTAGCCTAATTATTTACACACTGTCAGGCCAGACTCCTCTCCATGTTATGAATGTTCCCCTAGAAGACTGAGAGGAAGTCTCTGAGTTATCAGGTCACCAGGGGTTCTCACTTAGGATGCTATGTGGATGTACCACCTTGTGAGCACTATGCTTCAGAAGTTCCTCACCCTTTTAGCTTTTCTGAATTACCCAAGGTCAGCCTTGTCCTGGCAGTCTCCATCTTGACACCTAATCCATCAGTCTCCCCTGCTCTGTTTCCTAGCCCAACCTTCTAGATTCTTGCTTCAGGTCCCCAGTCTTGGTCTGATCTGTCCTTCATCTTTTATCTCCAGGGTATGTTTTTGGCACCTTTCTAAACAATTATTGTATTAGTGTCCCATTTGTCAGCACAAGTTCTTGCTCTGCTCATATCAGAACAATCAATAGCTGTATACCTGCCTTCTGGACCAAGGCTCTATATCTGGTGTGATGATGGTGATGGTGATGGTGATGTTTCTCCCCTTAAGCTCTTTCTTTTCTCCTTCCTTTCCTTTTAAGACAAAGGCACTCCCGAAGTCCTATTAAAGAGAAAGTATAGGCATTTCCTGACAGTCTCTTCCCCAGGCAAATAGATCAGAGTAAGAGTTGGAGAAGGGAGAGGCTCCACTCAGGAAGGAAGTAGTCTTGAAGGATCTCATCATCCATGGGACTGTTTAGGATCTTCCCACTGTCTACCATTACTATCTAATAATTACTTCCAGAAGCATGTATCAGCTTCTGCCTCATGTATTAAATCTGAGGCATTTCTGGGTGTGCTTATTCTTTCACATTTTAGTCCTTGCAGTTGAGTTAAAATGAATATTGGAGACAGTTTTTGTAGACAAAAAGGCAATCTTCCTTGCCCATCTCTCTAAATACTTCAAAGCTATAGATAGGGAGTGGGGGTGTGGGAGAAAGTAATAGTATGTCCACATGCATTTCATGGTGTAGAGTGGCTGAGGTTTTGAGGCTATGGTGCACCCTTAACTAGGTCAGTCAGTTGCTCCAAAGTGAAGTCCCTCGTGAGGTGGTCAGAAATGAGAGGTGTACAGTCCTGGAACATGGCTCTCCAGTCATGTGAGGCTGGAAAGAGGCCTAAGGTGCACTTTCTCTGCTCTTATTCACTTCCACAAAACATCTTTGTAAATGAAGTAAGTTCTAATGAATGAAGAGAATTTTAGTCTCAAGTTCACAGTTAAGGTAAGGGATGTGAAAAAAAGAATTTTATATATTGTGGAGGAGATTCTTTTTTCTGCTGAGAACTTGCACTTCATAAGAATGCATATTTTTCAGTCTCTGAAAAAAATTCAAGCCATGCTGGGGCATTCTCATGCTTAGAATTTATCCATTAAATTAGGTGGAAGGGTCATAAAGCATTCTGTAGAGTCCTGTGCTGATATATTACTCTTGAAAGGTGTTAATTTGGTTCTCCAGCTCTGATTTGTTTAGTAGAACATATTAATTGCTTGGTGGATAGAACTAAAACATTTTAGGCTTCAAAAAATTAGAAGCTCTGAAAAATAAATAGCTTGATTGTTGCAGAACATTCAGTCTGATTATAGCAGCTTGTTTGATCAAAGACAGTAGAAGTTTATTCTCTCTTAGCATTCTTAATAGTTACATTAAGAATAGCATTTGATACTGATATAGGAGTTCAAGTGAAACACAATTCTCTTCAATAGCCAAATCAAAATTACAGTAATGAAAATATCATCTCTCTATCCTCTAAGGCATTTTCACAAGAAAGTGTAGTAGCCAAAAGGAAGGAAGATATTTTGGTTCAAACTGACTGTTCATCATCTGAATATTAAAAAGATTAATTCTTAATCTGTCATTGTTGAACTTTTACCTATTTTGCATCTGCCCAACACCTTGAAAGCCTGTATATGCTGTAGCTTATTTAATTCCTATATGACTCACCTGCAGATATGACATCATTCTCATAATACAAGTGAAGGAACTGTGAGTGAGAGAGTTATGCCTTGGCAAATGCCAAATACAGTGGGTGGCAGAATTTCCTGATTCTCAAACTTGTGCTTTGTACTCTTTGCTCGCTCACTCCATCCCTTCTAATAGCCTTTCCAATTTACTGTTCAAAGTAAGAAGACCATTTATGCCACCTAACTTCCTGTCTTAGTTCAGTTGTGCTGCTAAAACAAAATATCTGAGACTAGGTAATGTATGAAGAAGAAAAAATTATTTTCTCATAATTCTGGAGGCTGGGAAGTTTAAGATCAAGGTATTGGCATTTGGTGTCTGGTAAAGTCTCCTTGCTGTGTCTTCAGATGGTGGAAGGGATGGAAGGGGATGAAGCCACTCCCTCAAGCCTTTTTATAAGGGCCCAAATTTCATCCTTGAGGCCTTTGCTCTTGTGCTTATTCTCCTCTTAAAGGCCTCATCTCTTAATAAAATCACATTGGTGACTAAGTTTCAACGTATGAATTTGGGCAGAACTATGCAGGGAATAGTATTTCTTTCACATAAAATTTTAAGATAATTTAAAAGTAATGTTGGAATATGGGGAATGTTCTATGTCTTGATATAGGTGAGGCTCCATGGTGCAGAAAATTCACTGAATGAACACTTCAGACTGGTATGCTTCACTGTCCATAAAAAAGAAGCTCCTAGATCCTACTACTGGACTGTGTTTAATGTATAGTTTAGTCACTGTTGCTGAGGTTAGGTGTCCACCCTGAGCTTGGCCTGCCATCGCCTACAGAGAGGCATTTCAAAGCCTTATCATTGAATGGACATGCAAGAGCACCTGGGCATGTAGAGGGGAGAGTCGAAGCCAGGGACTTGTAGCATGGTGTGCTCATGCTCTGCTCACACTGGGATTTGCTGAACATCTTTTCCTTTTCTGGACTCCTATTCAGAGTGAGTCTTTATTTCCATGATGGCCTGTTTCTAGGAAACGGGATGAAGTGTTTGTTGGAGAAATGCAAAGGAACATATTTCTCTTATAGTACCTTCCCCTTGCCATCCTGCCTGGAGTCACTGGGGCTCCATCTGAACAATGTGGATGACTTGTCTTTCATGACAAAGGGAAAGGAGAGCTCAGTGGGGTATCAACTTGGCATTGCTTATTTTTTTACTATGAGAAATTTCAGGCATAAATATTTTAAATTTCAAAATTAGCATGATTATTTACTTCACAAAATAATTTAATTGAAGCCTTTATAAATATTTGAATCTCTAGAGCAATTTCATATTTGATTGATTATAGACCTTTGGACGGAGACTGGTGGCTATAGAAGTGAGGAAATGAAGTTTTACCAGTCACAGGTAGTTAAGATTTATTTAGACAAGAAGGCAATAAAATATCTCTGAATGAAAATTCTTGTGTGGGAAAATATAACTTCTTTAATAAAAATTCCAATGTATGTCAAATATTTTGTGATTTCTTATTTTAGGGGAGATATAATTATACTGTGCACTATTGGAAGGAAGAATAAAGAATTCATTTTTCAAATTGAAATTTCTATGATTACAAAGTATTCTTGCAAATATTAAATTAAGATGATAATAAATAACTGCCATTTATCAAATATATACTGTTAGACAGGCTCTGCCAAAACATTTCATCCAAGTTTATAAAATTCTTTTAAAAGTCTCTTGCAATGGGTTTTATTATTATTTCCATGTTATCATTAACTGACCTTGATATCCTTCAAAGTGTGAATATAGAGAGCCTACTGAATGGGAGCAAATTTTTACCACACGCTCATCAGATAGAGCACTAATCTCCAGGATATATAAAGAACTCAAAAAACTTAACACCAAAAAAAAAAAAAAAAAAAAAAAAAAGCAAACAAACAACCAATATATTTTCTAAATCACAAAAAAGCAAAATTAGATACAGCTCTATTGCTATATGATTATTATAAGTTTGGAAATTATTGAAGAATTGCTTGGAATAAGTCTTTGTTAGGCAGAATACTGGATCAGCTAGAGGGGAAGTATGGAGTATGGTGAGCTCCTGGAGTTGACAGCCCTTGTCTGTGTCCCAGGCTGCCAAAGGCAAGATAAATGACATCGTCATGCTTCAGTTTCCCCATTTATAGAATGAGGGTAGTAAGTACAATGTGTACTTCATAGGGGCATCTGATGATACGATGTACTAAGAACACTTGGAACAGTGAGGCATATAGTCAACTTCCAGTAAATATGAACTAGTATTAATAATTCATTACCTGAAAATGCCAGTTAGCAGTGTGTTTATGTAGTCTGTTCATACCTGGGATGTTGTATTTTTTTAAGGGACCTAAGAATTTGAAGAATGATAAAAGGACATATGAATATTATGAAGATGAGTTTAGCCTATGTTCTGACTTGTTAAGTCTTGCAAATTTGCTGGATTTGTTGAAATATTTTTGTTTTTTAAATCATATATATAAAAAATAAATATATATAACATATAATATATATATACATATATATGTGTGTGTGTATATATATATATATATATATATATATATATATATATACACAATATACTTAAGTAAGTCAAGCTGAATACTCAGAAGTTTACCACTATGAACTTTATTTGTTAAATGGGAAAAATGATAATTTTTTAAAAATTCAGGATTTTACCACAATAGTGAGTGAGTTAATGTTTGTGATATACTTAGAGAATCATGAATACCTTTAAAATATACTTTGTAAAAGGACAAAAATGAAAAATCCTAGGAAATACAAAAAGTCCCATTTATTCACAAATTAATCCCTTTGTACGAGTCCTTTTTGTCCCCTAAAGACCAAAAGAGTAATATTTTCTCTCTTGGTTTGGCACAATAGAAAAATGTGTTATTCAAAATTCTGGTTGTGTAAGTTGAGAGAAAAAGTGACATTTATCATTTAATTAGTTCTTTCCACTCAGCATCCAAAATTACAGTCCAAATATCCTAATAAGCAGAAGAACGTGAGCAAATGATAACATCTTGCTATTAATAAAAAAAAAAACCCTAAGGGAAACCAGCAGCTTGCATTTTGATTTAATTATTAGTAGGATATTCTTCTGATACATCTATATTAATGTACAGTGGTATCTCCAATGCTTCATATTTCATTCATAATATAGAAGTATCTCATATAATTATGCACTGAAGCTATAGGTTAAAAAACATTCTTCTTTTAATCTGGCTGTTGTTTTTTGTCAGGTTTTTTTTTTGTGTGTGTGTGTGAGTGTATGTTAATCTCTAAGAGTACTTTTAGGTTTAAAAATACTGCGATTCTATGACTCCATTGCTAATGTATAGGGTATCTGCAGTAAGAGCAAAGTTGACTGAAATTGGTTGGGACTGCTGATTGGTGTTTGGGTGACTTGTTTTGGAAGGAAGATAAAGTCTGAATATACTAAGGATTTGGGGAGGATATTTTAAAAATATAAATAAAATTAAATTAATAAAACAGTGGGTAGAATTAGCTGGATTCCAAGAGACTCTAAATTTAAAAGATTTGGGGGCTTCTTTTAATTGTCCTAGTTCATGTGGTGCTTATTAGAATAGCACAGAGTGAAAGAACAAGTCCCTGTGTGTGTGATCTGGTGCCAAAAAGAGCCATCTGAAACAAGAAAAAACTGGTACTATTTCATAGCATCCTCTAGTGCTTACCACATTGGTTTAAGACTTTCATGGTTTAAGGCTCAACTTTTCTCCATGGACTTGGAATTATTTCTTCTTTTCATTATTTGGCTCTGTAGCTGATGAGCCTCATGCCTTCAGAGCCTTCCCACCTGAAGATATATAGATGACCTTCTCTCCATCTTGGCCACTAGGTTCTCATATAAAGCCTGACATACACCTCTTACCTCTTTTGGGGATTTGACATTCTCTGCATTCTTTCTGCATAGTCCTGTCCAACTGGGGAATAAGACCCAGGATGGATATTTAAAAACTGTATATTATAGGCAAAGTGTTGAGCTGTAATGAATTGTAGCCATCTTTTGCCATGGTTCAGTCTCAAAAATCTCAGGAGGCTGCGTGACCATGAGTTGAGCTCCTTAACCTTCCTTGTTTTTACTAGGGCAAGGAGGTAGCAGTTGATGAGCAAAGTAGTTTTCTAGACTTTCAGGGAAAGAGACTCAGGGGGCTGCTCTGCTAGTGGCCAAAAGATGATGCCTGGTGGTCAATAAGATGGTGTGGCTTTTTCCTCTCCTGCCTCCGTCCATAATATAAAATTTTATAAGTTGGACAGAATCTTGCTGGCAAATGGAAGTTCTGCTCTTGTAATTTTTTATAACTTTTGGGGTATAATAAAGGTCATCCAATTTTTCAGATTCATCCATCTAAACTTTTTTGGTCCATCTGTTTTTGTCCTGGCACGCACAGTGGTAAATGCTTCATTTCAGAGCTGCTCCACTGCTCTTCCAGAACACAGAAAAGAGAGCACTCAGAATTATTATTAATTTCTAAATAAAATGGGCCAGGTCTTATGCTCTCCTAAAAATGGAAACAGTTTTTTTTTTTTTTTTTTCACCAACTAGACAGGGGGTATGATTTTAGTGTGGTTTGTGGGAGAGTGGCTGTCAAACTCTTTGCATGAAAAGGCAATTAACCGTCGGTTAAGCTGGCAGTGGGGCCCTGGAGAAGGGGGAGGAGGAGGAGATGAGAGGGTCAGGTTGTGATTCCCTTCGGCAGTCCATGTGGCTCTTTCCTGGCAGAGCGCCCCTTGATGTGAGAGTGAGCTGTGCGCGCCAGGAATGAAGCAGTGTGAGGAGAATTAGATACTGGAGCTGAGTGGTTGACATTTTTATTTCTTTGCCTTGTCTCATTTTTCTCCCCTGTCTCTCTCTCTTTTTTTTTAATATAATGACAGATTCTAAGATAAAAGTATTTAGCTTCTTACAAAGAATAAGTCCCATGAAATGATTTTCAAGAGGCTGCATTAATCTCTGGGTTATTTTTGGATATGGGATTTAGTGCGAAGTTGAAGTTGAAAAGGGACAAAGCAAGCTAGGGTTACTGTGATGATCAAAACTTGGCTGAGCTGGAGCCTTGTCCTCAAATTTGGTTAAGTCGAGTTGGTCACTTGGAACCAGCAGGAGAAACAAGGATGAAGAGTCTCAGAGTATTTGTCCTTGAGTCTGCCATCAACTGGGCACTGTGTCCTTGGGAAGGCACTTGAAGAATCAGGCTCTTTGATTACTAAGTGAGAGTGGGAAAGGGGTCTTTTGGGAGAGGAATCCCAAAAAGGATAAGGTTTGACAGGCCTCTACAAAGCTTATGCATTGTACTGTGCATAAAAAATGATTTTTTAATCAGGAGTCTGCTTATGAAAGGACTGAGGGTCTATGGTAATTAGCATGATGGAACCAGACATAATTAAGTACAAATCATGCCTCAAGGTCATCGGGTCCTGACATTTGCTTCATGGTAGTAACTCTTCCAATCTTCCCATCAAATCCTTACATTTGACTTTCCTGATCATACTTGCCAGTGGAATGGGAGATTGTGTGTATTTGTGATTTAATATTGTAATACATTTTGTTATATTTTGCTGCATTTTAAGGCCTTATCTTGTATTTAAGGCATTGTACTAAATGCTTTGGTCAAAACAGACTTGGGAATCATTTAAAAATGGTTACAGTGTTTACTGTTCTCACAATACATACTTGATTATTTATTTTCTTTTCAGCTACAATAATCTCAAGCTTACAGAAAAGTTAAAAGAGGACAGAGTGTTTTCCTGAACCATTTGAGAGTTAGTTGCTAATGTACTACCTCACCCCGGGGTTATCATGAGTATTTTCTGGAATCAAGTCTATTCTTCTTAGCCTTCATCTCCATAGATATTGCATTATAGCCATGGGGCCCACAGACCCCCCACTCTTTATGGCAAAGGAGTATACTCAGGATCATGTGGCCAGAAGATGATCCCTGGTGGTCAATAAGATGGTGTGATTGCATTTAGCTGTCATGTCTTTTTAGATTCCTTCCATTTGGAACAATTTTTCCCCCTTTACTTTCATGATATTGACACTTGCTATTTGTTTTTGTTTTAATTTTTTTGGTGCTGGGGATTGAGCCCAGAAATGTTTTACCACTGAGCTTTTTTATTTTGAGATAAGGTCTTACTAAATTATTGAGGCTGACCTCAAACTTGAGATCCTTCTGCCTCAGCCTCCTGAATCTCTGGGATTACAAACATGTGCCATGGCATCCGGCTCTCATGATCTTGACTCTTCTGAAGACTACTGGCCAGTTATTTTGTAGAATGCCCATTAATTAGCATTGGCTGATAATTCCTCATGATTAGATTCAGGCTATCCATTTTGTTGGAAGAATTATCACAGAATTGATGCTATGTTCTCATTACATTCTATCAGATATACTTAATTTTATTGATCTCATTGCTGGTGATATTAATCTTCATCCTATGGTTAAAATATTTCCAGCTTCAGCTGTAAAGATACTCTTTGCCCTCTTGGTAATCAGTAAGTAGTTTGTGGGGAGAAACTTCAAAAATGCCTACATACTTCATTCTTTGTCAAACCCACTAGTTTTAGGATCCATTTATGTTTCTCTCTGAATTAGTGGTGATTTTCTGATTCTATAATTCCTTTTAAGTTCATCAGATGGCACTCCATTGTAAGGAAAAGTTTATTCCAATCCCTATTAATTTATTCATTCATATATTTATATTAGTATTGGGCAGACTTATGAATTCTTTTCTTCTTTAATGGGTTATAATCTATTTACTATCATTATTTATTTTTATACTCTCTGGTCTCAGATTTGGCTGGTGGGAGTCCCTTTCATGCCATTTTGACAGGTGCCCACCATGGTGTGATGATATGACCCAAGATGTCCCAGGCTCATCTTGCATTTTCTCAGCCCCAGCCCTGCAGTCAGCTATTTCCTCAAGAAGCCCTGGTTCCTTTTAGTGGAGTGTAGTATTAGAGATAGAGGATGTGGGTGCTAGGAGTGGTTATTTCCTTTGGGGAATCACTGCTTTCAAATCCTGTTGGCGGACAGAGCGAGTAGGAATATATGCAGATATGTGATATGCACATCTGCTGTACTAATAGCTATCTGTAAATGTCCATCTATATTGAAAACCTTGACTTCACATCAACGCTTAAAATTCAAATCAAGCCATACAGAATTAATTCTAGTTTTCTTCCTGTCTTTACATATGTTTACATATTTAATAACCTTCCCCCCATACATGTAACAACTCTTTCTAATCACTCCATCCACCTGCCATATAACACATCTCCCAACACACAGCCCTCTAGGCCTCTTTCCTTCCATAGGAAGGGCTCCAATGTCCTGTTTAGTGAGTCCACATTGGTGTAATTAGGATTAACATCTATGTTTAAGAGAGACACCAAATAATAGTGACTTAGACACATTAGAATTTTTTTTTGGGGGGAACTTATGTGCTTTAAAAAAATTTTTTTTTGTAGTTGAACAGCACACCTTTATTTTATTTGCTTATTTTTATGTGGTGCTGAGGATCGAACCAGCGCCTCACACATGCAAGTCAAGCGCTCAGCTACTGAGCTACAGCCCCAGCCCACAATCTACATACTTTTAAAACTAACATCTACTAAGCATTTATGGGGTAGACACTGCTTTAAGTGCACTACATACATTAACTCATTCAGTCCTTAATATCCTCATATTACATAAGATACAACAGAGGTACAGAGAAATTAAGTAATTAGTTCAAGGTCACACAGCTAATAAATGATGGAATTGGGATTACAGGTAGTCTGGCTTCAAAATCCTTGTTTTCATTAATCATCTATATCTATCATAGTCTTAATAACTCTAGTTACTTAAACAAATGCAAATACAAGTATAATAAACACCAAAGATAACAATTGCTCTCAATGTTTTTCCCATATTGTTTTTATATAAATTATGGTTCATTTTTTTTTGCTCAGTAGTGATAATCCCACTTAAATTAAATTGATACCTAAAAAAGTAAAAGACAAACATATTCATCAAATGTTAATTTTGCATAACAGCTACATTTTACATAATTTACCCTGACAAAACTGTGGACTGTGAGTTTTCCGTGTCAAGTAGCATGATTTTGTGATTCATCAAACTATGGTGATAAGATGCAGAATCATATAGTAATGGGAACCCAAACTGAAAAGGGGGTGGGGTGGTTCAAAGAAGGCCAAAATCAGGGAGGAAGAACCTATATTTAGGTAGCAAAACCAGAATGCTTTTGGAGTCGGTTTAATTACAGATGTCCATGGACTCCAAGCATATTGCTGCAAATGTTTATGCATGCTTTTTATGTAAAACGGTTTCATAAATTGAGGCTGCATCATGTGCCTGTATGCATATTGCATTGTGACATAAGCAAATCACCCAGTAGAATTCTCTTCTAAGATAAAGTGTCTTAAAATTTTTGGAAATACGAACTCTGGCTGGCTTGGTAGTCAGCTGACTTAGTTGCTTGCATCGGTGAGACTGCACCATTCCTGTGTTCTTGTTCTCATGGTGTAAGATAGAAGTAAGGGTACCGGCTTATGCTTCCTGCTCAAGCGTTACTAACTTTAATGGGGTTTACTAGGGATAAGAGGATCAGTAGAGATCATCTCGTCCAGTAGTTTTCCAGCTCTTTGAAAGAAGTAGGTTTCTTCTACAGAACATGCATGCCTTTTATGAAAGTTATGGCAAAAAGCTTGAAGTAGGTCTCTTCTGCTAGCAACAGGTTCAGGTTTGGAGCCCAGGGTCTGGCCTGTTGGCCTAACTTTCTCTCCAGGAATCTCTGAGTCCTGAAGAGCCATTTGAAAACAACTGAGTGCCGCAGTATGGCTGGGCAAATAACCGGGAGGTGACAAGCAACTTGAAGGTTAAAGCAGGAACTAGTTTATTGTGAGTGAACTCAGCGGGGAACTGAGCGAGAACTCAAAGTAGGGGGCACCCAAGGTAGCAGGAGCCGCCTCTCTGCCGGACAGCAGAGGTACATATACTTAACTAATTACACACAGCTTAACTCAATTAACATCATCTAGATACAGTAGTCAGCTAATAAGGAATCCTCATCATCTTAATGGCTCGCTGGCGTTGCTTCACAAACCACTCCTCCTGGTAAAGTGCCAGGCGCCATCTTGACTTGATTTACATCCCCAACAAACTGAGCTCATCTTTTTCATCCCATATTTACAGTTGAGACAACCAAGACCCAGAGTTAAAGAGATTTAACGAAAGTGCAAGAGAGAACTTGCATTGCAGGTGAGATCCAATGCTTAGTCTTTGACTTCCAATCATATATCCCCTCCATTAATGTATGTTTTATTACCATTCTCCAGTTCTACTTTTTTTTCTAAAAAAATACATTCTTTGAAATTTAATTATCTGTCTACAGATATTATTTTATCTATAATTTTTGTCTATTTCTCTTTGCTGAAGTATATGTACATTTTTGTCATAAGAGCACTAAACTTGATTAGATCACTGCCATTTGAAATAATGTGCCCAGGAGCTTTGTAAAGATAGATGTTCAATACCTAACTTGCCTTTCCATTTGAAAACACCACTCACCATCTGTTTTCTATTTCTAATATTTGGGGATGATATTTGGTGACTCCTCCTTACCATGCACTCATTTATAAAATCTGTCACTACAAAGATTTCAATTCAATGAATTGGATTTTGTAATCTAATGACAAACCAAAATTTGAATGTTGGCTAAGTGCTTTTCTTGCATCGCATACTAAGAATACAGCTAAATAGGAGATGAGGTTTTAGGATGACTTCCCATCCCCTTGGCTTGTCCCTCAACTCATCCTTTGGTAAGTTCACAAACTATGGGGAAAGCAGAGCTGCAGGGCAGAGCTGAACTGAGGCATCTTTCTCACACATGGTCCCCTTTCCTGATTTGACTCCTTCAATTACACGTGGCCCATCAGCTTTGTGGTCCTGTTGTATTCTTTGCCAGTCCCTTTCTCTTTCTTGTTCAGTGATTCAAGTACTAAGTGCTGTAAGAGTGCTTAAACACCTTCTGCTGTTCCTCCTACCTCCACCCAGCAGGAACAACAAAACATTGTAAATGGAAATTGCATTTAATACTTCAGAACATCTTAGCTTAGCCTAACTTACCTTAAATGTGCCCAGAATGCTTACATTAACTTATAGTTGGAAAATCATCAAATACGAAGCTGAAAGTGTTGAGTAGCTCATGTAATTTACTGGATGCTTTATCTAATAAATTCTGGCAACAGGTCCTGCAGAGGGTGAGTTTTCTCCTCTCGTGATCATGAGGGTAGAGGCTGCAGGGAACTGTAGCTCCCTGATGCTGCTAAACACTGCAAGAAAAAATCCCACTGACTATTTCCAGCCCGAGACAGAATCCAAGTTCAAAATCTAAAGTACAGTTTTTACTGAATATGTATTACTTTTGCACCATCCTAAAGTTGAAAATTTCTAAGTTGTGGACTGTCTGTATTTCCTATCGTGCCTTGTCTGGAAACATTGGTCACCTTGGATCCTTTCTGGCCTTAAATAACAAAAAAACTCCAGATCGGTCCTCTCAGAAATTTTTATTAATATGCTTTGCCTATCTCCCAGGAATGGTACTATATCTTGGCCTTGATCAAGTCTCTATCAACTTAACAAGACAGAACATGACCTCTTATTTTGACATTTATCCTGTTGAGATTTTAAGACTCTTTTTATATCCATGGAGGTTAAATAAGTTGCCCTGGGTACTGTATTGTGTTTAGTGTAAGGATAATGATCTAGGTATTGTCTGTAATGTTATAGTCATGAGCTTTGTGAATTATGTATCTAACCATATTCCTCCTTTTGTACTGGTTGTCGGGAACCTCCCAGCAAAATTTGTGGGTCAACTTGAGAAGGTGGTTAGGACTTCACAGCATTTGCTGATTTTCCAACCTCTCTCAATAGCTTCATCCTAGTTCTTTTTTTTTTTTTTCCTGATTTCCCTTTGATTAATTTCCTCTGTAATTTTACTTCATCCCATTGTACATTTTTTGAGGGTTGATTTCGTAGTACCATATTAATCTTTTGAAATTTAAATTTCCCTTTCAGTTTATGGATAAGAATGGGACATTATGCATTTGATTTCTCATCAAATTACTTTTTTCTGACTCCCTAAAATACCACTGGCATGAACTGTTGATCAAGTAATACTAAAGTCATGAAATATATGATATTAAGGGAAAACTTGAATAAACCCTCCAGACTTTGCCTGTTTTGCCTGCTCTTAATAACTTGCTTTTTGAGACTTAACCTGTTTCATCTGCTCTTAGTTACTTTAGTTGACTTATGAGTCATGATGGTTACAGTTGATGAAGCTCCATTATGTACACACCAATTACCTCCTGTCCTCTGGTTACCTTTCCCTCCTCTTTCTTAAATGTCCAAGCCCTGTCTTCTGTAAGAGACTCATTCTCCCTTCTCCACACATGGCCCCTGGTGAAGAAACTCTCTTGAAAAACTAATGATATCAATGATTGGTATACTGCTGGCAGGTAAAACAGGCCTGGTTCTATAACACTGCAATAATAATACTAGTTTCTTAGAAAGGAGAAGAAGAGTTGGGGAGAGATTCATAAAGTTTTGGCAATTGGATCCAAATAGATGCATGTAAATATTTTGAGATGTGGAACTGATTGGAATTAGGCAAAATGTGTGACATAAGAGTTTGGTCTTGGATGTGGCTAGGTGTTCAAATGAACTTCAATAATTGAATTGTTGCCTAAAAGAAAACAAGCTCTTTGCCCAGGTGAACAAATTCTGTGCTGATATGAAAGTTATTTGCCCAGATGAGCAAACTATTTATTCAGATAAATTAGTTTTCAGGAATTTCATGATTAAAAACTGTCAAGCTTTTTATTGACTTAAAGAGTTTTTTGACTTAAAGACTTCTGCAAGATTACATAAGTAATTGTGTGTGTTTATTAAACCATTTAGATTCATTTTAAAGAAAGGCATAGCAAAATAAAACATGATTATTTATTAAGCTATGGATTTGAATAGTTAGCTAATTAATGTGAAACAAACCTAGGACTTTTTTTTTTTTGTACAGGGGATTTAACCCAGGAACAATTTACCACTGAACTACATCCCCAGCTCTTTTTTATTTTTTATTTTAAGTGAGGGTGTTGTTAACCTGCTTAGGGCCTTGTCAAGTTGAACTTGTGATCCTCCTGTCTCAGCCTCCCAAGTCGCTAGGATTATAGGCGTGCACCACAATGCCTGGCAAACTGGTGATTCTTGACATTGTTTGGCTTTCACACAAGCTGTGAAGCTCTGATGTGCACTCAGGTATGTTGGGTAAAGAGAAGACTTGATGAATATAAAGTAATTTGTATTTGCGAATATCTTTGAGTCCTTTTAGAATGTGTGCTGGAAGCTCTGTTATTTCCATCAGAGTTCAGTCTTCTGTGTTTTTTTCTTCTTTCAGCATTTACTTTAAAGGATATTTTCCTTCAGGAAGAACTACTTGCATAATTTATAAAGTTGCATTTGATATCAATACCCGAAAATGCTTTTGAGGTTGTCGTATATATGTGAGTTATCTGAACCCACTCAGCAGTGCTATAGTCTATGCTGTTGTGAATTCAAGCTGGTTATCTGAGTTGAGGAAACTACATTTGGTAAAATAGATATGTTTTATTGATGTTAACCAAAATGACAAATAATGTTTCACTGAAAAAAAATCATTACTAAATTTCTTAAGCTTATGAAATGGAGGAAAAACCTGAATAAACTTCTAGACTTAGCTCACATCACCTACCCTTAGTAACTTGCTTTTAGTTGATTATTTTAAATCTTGAATTTTATAGGTATAGAGAACACTTCTGATGAGTGGGTCATGGTGGTAACTATTGGCTGAAGTTTGATTATCCATGTGCTAATTACTTCCACTTCCCTTTCCTTTAACTATCCCCAACCCGCCCCCCACCAGAGTTGGATTTGAGACTTTTTCTTTATTTCCATATGGCTGATGAATAAACTCTCTTTTGTATATCTTGTTTTAGTGATTGACATACTGTGTGGTGCCATGCATCGTGCTAAACATTTTATATTACAAAATAGGCTTGGTTTGGTAACAACAAGATAAGGGATAGTATTAGTTACTTAAAGATTAAGCATAAATTTTGGGAAATCATCAGGAAACTTATGAATGAAAAAAAGTATAGCTAGTCAATCAACAATCATCTATAAAGTCTGCACAGTGTGCAAAGAATTTCTTGCTACATGATTTGTAGCAAATAAGTTATATCCTCCAAGAGGATTTTCTATATTTGCATGCCCAAGAGCAATTAGAAATAATGATTTTAATTCCTCAGTAAATTATAGGCATTTAATGTTTAACTTTATCCAATGGAAACTCTTCTGAGCCAGAAAAGATTTATCAATATCCCATGAGCTTTGCTCTTAGGCAGCAAAGGTCAGATATTGGGTCTTGGAAGTATGCAGCCCAGTGAGCAATGCCAAGAAATTATTTTCTGACTCCTGGATATTTGTAGGAAGACAGAAATGTTTTAGCTAAAATATGAGAGAGAGAGAGAGAGATCATGCTGATGGTGGTGATGATGGTAATTATAAAGCAACACCATTTATATAGCCTTACTGTGTGCCATGCACCGTGCTAAACATTTTACATTTGTTATCTCATTTAATCTGACCACTAACCCTTTGAAGTAGGTTCTGTTGTTTCCATAATTTTACAGATTAGAAAATAAAGATTAGAGAGTTCATTAGATAGTGTAAAAAACTAAGCCAGATAACTTCACTATCTGTGTTCTAACATATTAAAGGTTCATTTCTTTCTCAGTGCATTGAGGATCTGGGAGGGCACCACAGTCATTTGAGGCTCTTTTTATCTAGTGGCTCTGCCATCCTTAAGGCCCTGGAGTCCCCCAGGCACCTCTGTACCTTGCTAGGAGCTGAGATCAGAGTGTGGAGAAGTAGTGATTGTTCCTAACTGCTGTGTCCAGGGCTGACATACATCATTTTTTGCTCACATTTCATAGGCAAGGATTCTGTAACATGGCCACATTTCATTTCAAGAGAGTCTAGTACTTATGTAGTTCCAGATAGAGGAGGAAACATGTTTAAGAGCAGCATATAGCCAGTTCTGTCATAAAGACTTGACCAGGGTCACATAGATAATAAGTAGCAGTTCTATCTTTTCAGGAAAAACCAACACAAGGACCCATAAAGCAAATGTCCTTCTAATTAGAGTAGCAAAATTACATTATTGAGTCTAAAGTTTATATTGTAATTTGAACTGAGAAAGGTAGCTCAGTATTAGTGAATTTTCTAAGGCTATGACAAAATACCAGAGACTGGGTAATATACACATTAAGGAAAGAGTTTTATTTAGCTCACGTTTTGGAGTTTGAATCTCCCCCAAGTGTGGCTCTGCCTCTGGTGACTGTTTCCTCCTGGCTGTGTCACACCTTCAGGGATGGCATCAGGGAAGATGTAGCGGGGAGAGCACAGGTGAAACAGGAAGCCAGAGAGCTCTTTAATGCCAACTCATAGGTACAAACCAATGTCTTGTGAAGATGACATTAATCCCTTCCAAGGGCAGTGCCCCCAATTCCCTATCCAATTCCTACAAGTTTCCACTTGTTAAAAGTTCTACCATGTCAACTTCTCTATACCAAGGACCCAGATTCTAGCACACAAACCTCTGGGGGACACACTCAGACCATATCCAAATCACAGCAGCTCCCAAAGCAATAGGTTAAATTCACTGATGCTAAGATGAGAACATTCACCATGTCTATCAAATGTGCTTGGAAGTCTCCAACAGGAATGCAAGAAGGCCTTCTTGGTACAGGCAAGCCTTATAGGCTGCTCTCAGCCTAGGGTAGACTTTTGGTCTTAAATGATGAACCACCAGACTTCCCCTGCCATACCTGTGGCAGAAAGCATTCTGCAGAAGTCATTTTGCTGAGTTCATTCATGTTCTAGGAGAGAGACATTTCCAGCAGCAATTCCAGTGATTTAGTGATTTATTCCTCTATCTAGCCATGTGGATTTGGGGGGATATTCCATAATCAGGCGGGCAAAATCACACGTTGGGCTCTTCCCTCTGGCTGTTCCTCTGCTCTTCCTGGTGACTCCCTCACCATCTTCACAAGTGCCATCTTTCAATGAAGCCTACGTTGCCCATTGTATGGAAAATGGTAACCCTTCTCCCCCTCCTGACTCTTCATCTTTTGCTATAATACTTACTACCTTTGAATATGCTATAGATGAATCTATGCCTTATACTTTACATTTTTATATGTTTAGTTATTGCTTTCTGTATCTTACTACTAGATTATAAGGACTACAAGGGCAAGGGACTTTTGTGTTTCACTCACTATTGTATCCCAAGCACCTAGAATGTGACTGGTTCATAGTAGATGCTTAATAAATATTTGTTGATTTAAGGATATATTTATTATGTGGAGGCTTATTTATATTTGTGGTATAGGTTTAAATGAAATCTTTATTAAAATTTGAACAAAACTCATTGAATAAGTTATTTTTGAATTAGATGTAAGAAAATCATAATTGTTTAATAGGAAACTCAATATTAAAGACTGCATGCCATTCATTCCACTTTCAGTAGGCAGTCAAGCTTGAAGTGTGGCTAGACATTTGGTCCTTTTAGTGGTGGACCCAATCTTGTTCAAATTTATCAAAAAGTTGGACAAAATATTTCAAAAAATTTCTAAAAACAACTAATAACTAACAAGAATTATCTTGATAAGACTAGGAGAAAACAGAAATCCAGAAATATAAGCCCAGAATTTGGGATGTCTTTTGCTTGGAAGGGCATTTTCCAACCCAGGACAAATGGTGGACAGGCTGAGCAGTACTGATAATAGCATCATAGTGTAGGGGATCAAAACAGGAGACCAGTGGTCCTATTGGACATGAGGTTTATGGGAACACCCAGATTGAGAGTGGAGCACCAAGGGTGAACCCTCAGAGTAATGGTGAACCAGGCACAAGCTACCCATTTCATGTGTTGCACCAGGTTTCAGGTTATCTGGGGACCCCAAAATTTCAAGCTCTGAAGTTAATCAAATAAATTGTACATTGCTAGTGCATGGGCTTCTAGCAAAAGTGAGTGGAAATCCTCTTAAGGATTTTCTTATGGAGGAAGACCAAGATCACCCTTAGCCTCCAATTATTACTGTAAAATTTTTTCAACTATAATATATATTATATAATTGAAGATAACCAGGAATACAAGGATACAGGAAAACATGACTAAGAAAAACAACATAGCCATAGACATAGTTCTGTGGGTCATCTGGACAGTGGAATTATCAGAGGTAGACTGACATAAGCCATATTTATCATGGAGATAAAACTCAGACTTAAACATTTCACCAAGAAACTAGAACCTATGGAAAGTGATATTTTACATTTGAAATAGAATTAATTAGGAAATACTGAACTGAAAAAATATAATAAACTGGTAGTAATATTCACTAATATTCTCTAATAATGAAATATTCATTATCGAAACAATTGGTTGTTTGTAAATATCTCTATTTTCAGTGTTTTTTTCAAACCATGCTTTTATCGATTTCTGGATGTCTCTTTATTTTCCTTCTGGTTTATGAAATTTAAGGTGCAATATAAAGCAATAGTTAAATATAATTATATTTACATTCCCAATTTTCCTTTCTTTCAAGCTGGTGAAGTTATCCTTGTAGGATATTTTGTATTCTTAAATTTGGTTTTAGTACTGTTTTGCAGTTGCTCCTTTTGTATATATGTGTAAATTTTATTTCTCCCCTTTCTTTATTGTAATGTTTCCTGTGAGATAACCAAACAACTTTCTTTATGATCCCTAGGTATAGTACTTCTGGCTCAAGTTTATCTTCAATTTGCTCATTTCTTTTTCTCTCCTAATTGGTTAACTATAAGTCTGAAGAATAAAAAGATTGTAGAGTGAGAGAAGAACCTGAGGCTAGATCTCTGAGCCCCTCACTACTGATTTTAGGGAATCCTGTGATTTGTGGGATATTGAACATCACAGATTGGTGTAATTGTTGATATAAGACTCACAGCTGACTGAAACTTCAGAAGTCTCAATAACTGGCTCTCTTATCTTTTGAAGGTATTGTCTAACCATGGTGTCAGTCATTTTCGGAGAGTTTTATAACCCTTGAATTACATATTTGAAAGACACTGTAGTGGAAGGAAACATACCAGATGGCATAAAGAAGGAAAAGCTAATCTCATCCAAAATTTGGTAGTAAATGAATTTTTATTTAATTAATATGCTAATGATTAATAGAAGTCAATCCAACCAACACCAAAGATATATTAGATGTGTATTATAATCAACACTCTGATTTGTGCTGCTACAACCTGTCATATTGACATATCCCTGCTTGCATATTATGTGACTAATGAGTAGAAAAAGGAAATAACCCATTGTCAGTAGGAGTAACACTGGGTAGTTACTTTGAACAGCTCTTATCTTACTTCCTGAGGAAGAGCATTGTGATAGCCAAGTACCTTGAAGTGTTTGCTATAACACATTTCCAATGTGTTGAGTCAATGCTTGAGCCAGGTGAGTGGAACCTCTGTGGTAGCAGGTATGCTGTATGTTTGACAATCAAAGCCCTGATCAGTAACTGAGGTTTGGGGGCAGGTCCATGCTCCTAGGTGGAAGAAATTAGCAACAAATAATTTAGGATTTCAGGAGTCCAGAGGAGTGGGTTGAGGTTCAGGGAGCATGACTACCTATGGTGGGTAGGTAGGAAAAGAAAACTAGATGGCAAATCAAGAAGCCTGTGCACAGTCACACAGATGGGAAAAGCTCACTAAGTTCTAGGAGGAACTTCCACCACATGTCTCCAAGCTGGGAGTGTTCATCCCGAGGGGTGTGTACGGTGATCATTGGAGCGAAGAAAGGAAATACCAATGTTGCCACTTTTTATTTGTTTTTATCTTATTTTAAAAATCCTAGTCCTATGTATGTCTCATGATGTGTATAGTATATTATTACAATGCAACTTGTGCATAGTTTATACATAAATAAAGGTGTGTGTATAAGAAGTACACACTCATCTCTACTGATGAGGTGATACATCCCACATGTAGGTACAGGGAGATTAGTCCACTGGCTGATCCAGCTCTGTGCATGTGTACAGGGTTTGCTCAAAACCCTATCAGGGCTGAGCTGCAGGTGATAGCTGCTCATTGCTGAGAGGTGAGCAGAACAAGGCCAAGGACAGGCAAAACCTGGAAATCTTAGTCTACTTGACTTGACTCCTTCCCTTCCTTCTCTCCTTCCCCAAGTACTTGGTCTGAATGGGATTGAGTGCTTTAGTCTTTAAGAAAAAAATTTATTATTTTTTCTGTAAGAGTTTTGAACAACGAGCAAAGTATTATGTTACAAACTTGATGATGTTATCTTTTATTCTTTTGGATTTTAGCAAGTTATCATGAATACACAAACCTATCAGATGTCTTTTCTTTCAGAAACTTTATTTTAATCCTTTTCTGGATTAATTATTAGAGCAAATAAATTGTAAAATTGCAATTATTCCTATCACAACTAACATTATCTTGTTAAAAAATTATGTGTTATTAGGAATTGAACCCAGGGCCTTGAGCTGCATTCTCAGTCCTTTTTATTTATTATTTTGAGACAGGAACTCACCAAGTTGCTGAGCCTAACCTCTAACTTGTGATCCTCCTGCATTAGCTTCCCAAATTGCTGGGATCACAGGTGGGCCTCACTGCACCCAGTTTAACATCATCATTTTTAATTTACTGCAGTTTTAACTATTATTACAAGAGCTACTGTAATTTTGATAACTTGAGTTCTGAGTTCTTGTCTTTATTCATCTTTATGCCCAGTGTTTGCAACCTAAATAATAGTGTCATTCTGACAACTAGAACCTGAAACCTCAGAGAGGTGAAACTAGCATTCATCTTTAACACATAAGAATTAATTGGCCACTGGATTTTCAACTGAATGTAGTATCACCATGACATACTGTATTGTGCATTTACTGAGTACCTCTTACATGGAAGTTATATGCCAGATGCTGCAAAAATTGAAGTTGAGGGTAGAGATGAATATATGTTCTAAGATCTTAAGAAGTTTATAATGTACTTGGGGTGATAAGCTATGATGTACATACATATAAAGTTAACTAAATAGTTGAGTATTTGAGTGCTGAATGTATATTAAAGATTTCAAGCAAGTTAACACAGCTTGAAAATCTCAGTAGGAATATACATCATTTTCCTTTATTTTCTCCTTTAATATCCCTGCACTTCTAAAAGTCTGTGCAAATTTATTTAGTTCATTTGATGAAGATGACTATGCTTATTTAAAAGGACAAACATATGTAACTGTAAAGTTACAATATTATATTTGGTTTCTTTCATGTATCCATCCATCACCCATCCATTACTCACTCAACATTTACAGAATCCTTATTATGTACCAGGCTACATGCTGAGTAATAGGATTACTATGTAGTCAATTCACACTTGCTAATGGAAAGCCACCTTTGACTACAAAACCTAGTAAATAACAGATTAAGCTCCAACATGGATTCATAGTGAGGCCCTTCAGTCTATTTCGGACTAAACAGAGGTTATTGATCCCTTGACTCATTTGCACTGCTTCATACATACATTAACTGACTTATCCATACATTAAATGTTGACATAATGTATTAGACCACATGTTCAATGAAGGAGCCATAGTTGTAAAAAAGACAAAAATGGTCCCAGTATAAACTGATTTTTTCATGGGCTTCAAAATTTAGCAGAAAAAAAAAATTCAACACATGATTAGTCTCATTTGTGAAAAATGTTTTGAATGACAAAGGGCAATGGGAGAATATTAAGGGGGAGGGCTACTATGATTTGGATAAACATCTTCTAAACGCCCATGATGCTATTGAGACGTGGTAAAACCTTTAAGAGATGGAGCTTAATGGGAAGTCTTCTAGTCATTGGGGGTGTGCACTGGAAGAGGATATTAGGACCCTGGCTCCTTCTTCCTTTTTGCTTCTGGTCATAAAGTGGGGGCTTCTTCCACCACATCCTCCCACCATGATGTGCTACCTTATCACAAGCCTATAAGCCATGGGCCAATGGACTGAACCTTTCAAGCTGTGAGTCAAACTAAACCTTTTCTATTTTTAAGCTGACTATCTCAGGTATTTTGTTAGAATAATGGAAAGCTAACTAACATAGAAACCTACTGCCCTTTGGGTATGGAAGGTTACCATCATGATCAACATTAAAGCTGAGATCTGCAAGATAACTTGCCACTAGTCAAGCATAGGGTAAGGGGAAGAGTATTTCAAAGAAAGGAGGGGATAGCATACATGGAGGTCTTGAATGGACAAGGTACTTGGGCTCTTAAGGAGCCTTCTCAGGACGAAGGTCTATTTCTGAGCCTTGGGAGCAAATGGTGATTTGTGTGAAGTGATTGCATGTATCTTAATGCAATGAGAAATTTCACTAGACATCAATAGATGTACATTTGTGTGTTTGTGTGTGTGTGTGTGTGTGGTGTTGGGGATTGAACCCAGGGCCTTGTGCATGCAAAGAAAGCACTCTACCACCAACTGAGCTATATTCCCAGCCCCTAGATGTACATTTTTACAAGTTCCTTCTGGTTGGTATGGGTAAATTGATCAGTGCTGGGCAAGAGAAGAGGTAGAGACTTGTTAGGAAGTTCTCTTAGTATCTCTCTTCTTCCGCTTCTTTAGAATCAATCTTTCAAAGGGCATTTTGTATTATTTTATTTCATTTAATATTTATGGTCCTTGTTTCTAAATGTAGTAAATACCATTTAGCCTCAAATTCCAATGTCTGTGAGATTTACAGTAGTCCTCCCTCATCCACGGTTTTATTTTCTGTAGTTTCATTTATCCACAGTCAACTGAAGTCTGAGAATATTAAATGAAAAATTCCAGAAATAAACAATTCATAAATTCTAAATAACTTTTATTACAGGAGATTGTTATAATTATTCTATTTTATTGCTCATCATTATTGAATTAACTGTGCCCAATTTATAAATTAAACTTTTTCAGAGGTATGTATAGATAGGAAAAAACAGTCTACATGGGGTTTGGTGTGATCTGTGGTTTGGGCATTCACTGGCCGTCTTGGAACTTTCCTCTGTGGATAAAGGGAGGCGACTGTGTTGGGGCTCAGGAACTGAAGTTATGGGTAGAATTTTGGAATGGAGTTGGTCTCCATTGCTCATCATAGCTGCCTTCACATGATCATGAAGACCTGCAGCATACACATTTCAGGGTGCATATAACACACATTCTAACATTGTCTTGATATTTGTCATTGTAAGGTGAAAATGTTGGACCAAACCCAATACAAGTTTCCTTTCATTCTCACAGAAACAGTCAACCACCACTGGTGTTTAAATAATAGACAGGAAGTTTGTTAGTTCAAACCTTTTTTGGAGCACTTAGAATTGTGTCTAGCACATGGGGTGTTCAACAAATATTAAGCAAACCAATGATGACAGAATTTCTGCAGAGCAACCAGGCACATCATAGGTATTAGAAAAATACTTTTGACTTCAGTGAAATCTTTTGGAAACTGGAGACAAATGTTAAACTGATGACTTAGAATAAATGTGTAAATATTATGCATACTTAACACTTAATATTCAATATTTCCGTAGAGCCAAATTGTATGTAAAACTCTTGACATGTTTTTATCTGTTTCTTTTAGTTTTTCTACACCTCAAAAATGTTTTTGTTTGTTTGTTTGAAACTAAACCCAATGGATTAAGCCATCTGCCTACTGTTTTCAAAATGAAAGAATTATTTTCTCCCAAATGAATGAGAGATCCTAGAATGTAAACCCTTAGAGGGCAAGAATTATTAATTCCATGTTATTTAATATTCTTCAAAGGAAAATGCAAAATTATGTACTCAGGAGACACCAATATTATGATGAAGCTTCTTGAAACCAGCCCTAAAATAGTTCTTTCATACCCAGTGTATGAAAATCTATATTTAGCAACACAAAAAATTTTAAAAGCAGATAGCTGTTTCCAGATTGTCAAAATATTATCTATATTTAACAACACAAAATTAGAACAAAAGAATTCACACATCTTTAAAATGGTTTTTAAAATATGTAGATAAAAATCAGAGTTCCTCAGTCTCTGGGATTTCACATTTGTTTCTGGTAGTTTTGCTTTATCATTTGTTTATGATCTTAGCTATGCTCAGTCTTAATTTCTAACTTCTCACAAGAGTTCTAACATAAATGTAGAGCTGCTTATAATTTAAAACTCTCTGAATGTTCACAAAGTATTTTTGAGACACAATAGTCATAAGCAGTGAGAATATGATCAAGGTGTCCTTTCTATCCCACTCCTACTTTTAGTTTTCAGTACTGGGGATTGAACCCAGGGTGCTCTACCATTGAGATACATACCTAGCTCTCTCTCTCTCTCTCTCTCTTTTTTTTTTTTCATTTTGAAACAGGGTCTCCCTAAGTTGCTGAGGCTGGGCTACAAATTTGTGATCCTCCTGTCTCAGCCTTCTGAGTAGCTGAAATTACAGGCATGCACCACCACATCCAGTTTAATTATCCTTCTTTAATAATCTTCAATTCTAAATTTCATCCAGTTCTAAGCATAATGTTTGGCATATGGGGACAGACTTTGTCAGGATAGAATGCTAAAGAAACTCACTTTTTAAAAGCACCTACAATGTGCCCAGTGCCTTGCACATTGATTCATTTAACTCTCCTATTTTGAAATTAGAAAGATGAGCCAAGGGGAGATTGCACCAGTGTTCCAAGGTCATACAGACATTCATGGAGGGATGGGATCCACCACCTAGATTCCCCTTCCCACACTGTCAACTGGAAAATTCAGAGTAATTTTGGCTCTAATGCCATAAATACTTGAGATACGCAAGATTAGTTCATCATGGAAAATTCTGGAAAAGCAAATGGTTCATAGAAGAATTTTGTCTAACTCCTAATACCAGAGCCATTAGACCGGGACATATAAATCAGGCTTAGACTAAGAGCAGGAGTTGGTTTGATGCAACTCATCATTATCAGCCCTCTTCAGATATTTTTTATCACCTGATTGCTGCAGAAATGCCAATAGTTTCTCACATCCAAACTTATTGTTATGCTCTCCCTGAGTCTTATTGCTCCATAGCTAGTGCTAACTTTGGTTTGGAGGAGTGTTTAACTGTACAATGTTTGAGGCTAAGGATATAAAAACAGCACTAAAAGACAATCTGCAGCAGCTCATTAAGGATGAATTCACTACTACTGTATGCCTCCTTCTAATTTTTAAAATTATCTAAAACTGAGAAGCCAGAAACTTCACACTGTTTCTGACAAAATCAGTGTTGAGAAATACACATATAGCTATAGTCTGGTTAAAATAACAAAAAGGTTCAAATATAAAGAGTTAAGCTGATGTCTTAGCATAAATTTATCTCATAACTGGTATGGGGTACAATGGTGACTCGTCATATTGGCAGTTTACTTTGTTGGGATGAAATAAAGAGAAAAAGATTGTTTTAGTCTGCTTTTCTGCTGCTGTGACTGAAATACCCTATCAGAACAATTGTAGAAGAGGAACATTTTATTTGGAGACCCATAGTTTCAGTGGTCTCCATCCACAGACAGTGGCTCCATTCCTCAGGGCTCGAGGTGAGGCAGGAAAAACATGGCAGAGGAGTGTGGCAGAGGGACTGAGGCTTACATGTCGATCACTAGGCAGAGAGAGGTTGCCACTGGCCAGATACAAATATATACCCCAAGGCCACGCCTCCAAATCCCACCTCCTTCAATCACACCCCACCACTCTAGTTACACTCAGTTCATCCCTATTACTTCACTGATTGGGTTAAGACTCTCAAAACCTAATAATTTCTCCTCTGAACCTTCTTGAACTGTCTCACATGTGAGCTTTTGGAGGACACCTCATATCCAAACCATAACAAAGATTAAAAGAAAAAATTATATATAT
>NW_026000093.1:14299359-14301127 GCF_001458135.2 Marmota marmota marmota
TATATATAATGAAATATATATAGAATGTGTATGCACCCTAGATCCAGACTCTTCAAAGGAGCTTCATCATTAACTTTGAAATTAATGGCTCTTCCCAGAGGTTCCCACAGTCCTCAGTTGTATGATTTCCATTTCCCTGCTTTTATCTACATATTCCCACATGTGTTTTTATGTAGTTTAATAACATATTGGTTAGTTTTACATGTTTTCAACTTTATTGGAATGTGACCACATAGTTCATATTCTTCTTCTTCAATTTACAGTTTCTACTTAACACTATGCTCTTGAGACTTATCCTTGTTACTGCAAGTGATGGCAGTTATTAATTTTTACTTCTTCAAGGTGTATTTGTGTGTGTGTGTGTGCGCGTGTGTGTGAATCACAATAGATTTATTTATTCTACTTTTGATAGTCATTTGGATCACTTATGGTTCTGTTTCATTTTTTTCTGTAATAATAATACTCTAGGGACTTTTGTAGATAGATGTGGCTTTATCTTAGTTTTAACGAATAGTTGTAGTACTTGAAAGATGGTGACGATTTAGTCAGCTTTTGCAATGCTGTAACCAAAAGACTTGACAAGAACAACTTTAAAGGAGGAAAATTTTATTTTGGCTCATGGTTTCAGAGGTTCAGTCCATGGTTGACTAACTCCATAGCTCTGGGCCCAAGATCAGGCAGAACATCATGGATCATGGTGGAAGGGCATGGAGGAGGAATATATATTCAATCTACTAACCAAAGACAAAATATCCAGCCATGCCCTACCTGCCTACAGTTACCACTCAATTAATCCACATCAGCAGATCAATGTACTGATTAGGTTACAATTCTCATAATCTAATCATTTCATCTGTGAGGATTCTTATATATTTTTTCTCCCACATGAGATCTTGGGGGATACCTCATAGCTAAACCATAACATTTGGGTATAAAGTTATAGGCTAAAACTTATTTTCTCTTGGCTTTTAAAAGTAATTTCACTATTCTTTGGCATCAGTTGTTGCTTCTGAGAAATTTCCTGCTAGTCTTTGTCATTTCTTATAGAAAATCTGTCTCTAGTCTGTGGTAACTTTTCAGATATAGAAAATATCTGGGTGTAAATTCACTTATTTTCTTTGTTTTTTTTTGTAATTATATATCTAAAAATCAGCATCATTCGTAAGTTCTAGAAAATTCTTAATTGATATTCTCTTACCTAGACCTCCACCTTTTCTTTATTTTCTTCCTTTGAGACTCTAAGTTGAATCATATCATTCTCCCTTCCATATTTTCTTTTCTTTAGTCCCTCCTCTACCAGTACTGGAGATTGGCCCAAGGAGGTACTATTAAGCTACATCCCCAGAACTTTTTATTTTATTTTATTTTGAGACAGGGTCTTGCTAAATTGCTGAGACTATCCTTGAACTTGCTCTTCTTTTGCATTAGTCTTCTGAGTCACTGGGCCATCACACCTGGTTCCCTTTCATATTTTCTAGTCTAATGTTTTAGTCAACCTTTTCACTGCTGTCTACTAAAGGACCCAACAAACACAATTGTAGGAGAGGAAAAGTTTATTTGACTGTTCACAGTTTCAAAGGTCTTAGTCCATAGATGGTTGACTCCATTCCTCAGGGCTTGAGTGAGGCAGAACATCATGGCAGAAGAGTGTGGCAGAGGGAAGCAGTTTTCAAGGTGACCAGGAAGGAGAGAGAGAGAGAGAGAGAGAGAGAGAGAGAGAGAGAGAGAGAGAGAGGAGGGAGGGAGGGAGGGAGGGAGGGAGGGAGGG
>NW_026000093.1:14301152-14302264 GCF_001458135.2 Marmota marmota marmota
GGGGAGGGGAGACGAGACACACTTCACTGGCCAGATACAAATATATTACCTAAAACCATGCCCCAATTCCCACCTTCTCCAGCCACATCCTACCACTTCAGTTACCACTCAGTTAATCCCTATCAAGGGATTAATGCATTGATTGGGTGAAATCTCTTACAACCCAATCATTTCTCCCCCAAACCTTCTTGCATTGTCTTACATGTGAGCTTTTGGAGGACACACCATCTAAACCATAATACCTAACCTCTTTTCATGTTTTTCATTTCATTTTTTTCTTTTATTTCCTTTTTATATTTCTTCCAGTTGTCTAACTTTTTCTTTAACCATGTCTTCTCTGTTCTTTAAACCATCTGAATTTTTGATTACTTATAACTATAATTTCTAAAGTTTATATAGTTTTAAAATTTTCCTTATAAAAGATGAATAGAAAAGATGTTAATGTCTTTCATCTCTTAAAATATGATCTTGATCTTACTTTTATTTTATGTTGATCTTCACTATTTATATTGTGTTCAATAATTATTTCTAGAGTTCTAATTATTATTTCTCAGAGATTTTATTTATGGTGACTTGTTTCCCCAGGGCAGTTTTGTGAGTTTGGATTTTTTTTTTTTTTACCATTGATTTACCAGTGAGTTACACCCTCCTCCCATTTTTTTTTTTTTTAGACTCAGGGGTTCTGGCTAAGATGCTGAGGCTGACCTTGAACCTGCAATCCTTCTTCCTCAGCTTCCTAAGTCACTGGGATTACAGGCCAGTGCCACTGTGGCTGATTTTGAGCTTACTTTTAATGAGATTTTGAAATGGAAATTGTGTGTGGTCTGGATTGACATGCCCCTTTGGGGAGGTTTTGTATTTGGCTCTTTTAGGTACCCTATGGGGTATTGGACTTTTTATGTTGAAATCTCTATAGCTTCTGGACTATGATACAGATCTATAGTTCCATATTCTGCAGTTTCAAAACAGTCTTTTTGTTCTTAAACCTGGAATATAGGCTAGGATTGACAAAATATCTCTTTATTACTAAAGGTGAAATTTTGATTTTCTTTAAATTTACTCTTTCTCTGAAGCTGTAGTTTTTTTTTTTTGGGGGGGGGGCGGGTGTATCA
>NW_026000093.1:14302282-14324924 GCF_001458135.2 Marmota marmota marmota
GGGGGGGGGCGGGTACTGGGGATTGAACTCAGTGGCACTTGACCACTTAGCCACATCCCCAGCCCTATTTTATATTTTATTTAGAGACAGGGTCTGAGTTGCTTAGCACCTCACTGTTGCTGAGGCTGGCTTTGAACTCATAAGCCTCCTGTCTCAGCCTTCCAAACTTGTGGAATTACAGGTATGTGCCACTGTGCCCAGCTTCAAACTGTAGTTTTTTAAAACCTTGATTTATAGGGTACTATGTTGCAGTGCCCATTATTTAGGTCCTTGTCTCCTATCTTCATTTTGCCATTAAAACAGAGGTCATTTGATTTGAATTGGTAGTAAATATTCCAAAGACAATATACTCAAAAGACTAGAGGTGGCTTACTTCAGTGTTTTTCAGTTTGTTTGTTTGTTTATGTATTTACTTTTGGCCACCAGAACTTTTGCTTATTTTTTATGAGATCAGATTTTCAAAATATTCAAAATAATTTTTAAAAATTATCCATATTTAAATTTTTTTTTGAATGTGATCCAGTGATTTATATTTCCAGATATTTTGTAGTGCCAGGTTCTCAGGGCTCCCCTGCATGGTCCAAGTGCTGTTGACCTTTTCCTAAATTCCCCTGTCATTTATGTTTCAGGTCTTTCTATGCTGGGAGTTTTCTTCTTATATCAGGAACTTTATCACAAAATACTTAGGTTCTTTTTATACTTGTTCAAAGTACTCCTTATAAGTACAAATTCTACCCTTCATATTTCAAAGGAAGTTGGCACTGTGCTCTCTGATCTGCAGAACCAGGAGTCGATCTCTTGATAATCTGGGAATATATTCCCCATGTATTTGCATATCTCTGAAGCATTTTGTCTATTTCTAGTCTCAGCCAAGTGTCACCTCTGTAACTCTCTTACCTTGTCAGTAGGAGGAATTCTCAAACACCTTGTTTCTGACAGATGGAGACATTCCTTGATGGAGATCCGACCTGAAAGTACATTTTTTTTTGAACAGAATGAGGTGTGTCAGGGCCCTTCTCGAATAGAAAAATTCAACATTCTCCTATTTCTGCAGGAGCTCAAAGGAGTGTTAGATTGACCCTTTTATGATCTTCATTGAATGGGCAACATAAGCCTTAAGAATTTAGGTTTTGTGATCCATTATGCTACAGGAGCCCAGCTGTTCACACAGGTGGGAACTGATATGTTTTCTGTGGTTATCCTTGAGAAGAGCCATACTCTGTGGCTCAGATACCTATCTTCAAAAGCATAGCAGGACTGAACATCTTTGCTTCCTAGATTTGACCACTGAGGAAGGATTTTTTATTAATCCTGAGATAATTTTAGCTATAATGTTTCTCTATCATAGAAGGAGGATGGGAGTAGGATTTACATTTCTACCAAAAGCAAAAAGAGCAATATTTAGTCTAGCTAACAGACTTTTCTGACGCCCTATTGTAACTCAAGCACACTGGTGGCAGCTTTTTACTCAAAAAGAAAAAAAAAAGAAAGAAAAAAAATACTTGTTATGGAGCACATAGCACTAAATGAACCAAATGTACAAAGTTGGGTTTTCTGTTTAAATAAATAAGCAACCATTTGACATCTGGTGAAAATATCTTCGCAGCACCCTTTGTTCTCTTTAGCTTACGTTGATGAGGTTTTAAAGTTGAGAAACTGCCCTGTTAGGAAAGGAAGCACATAAAGAAACATGACTATTAGTTTTCCTTTGCTGCAAATGTCTGAGAATTTCACATCTAGAGTCTGTAGTTATTATAGGGTTTGGCGTGTGGGTGGCTGAAAATATGGTACTTGGCCTTTTGGTGCCAAACTTTCACGCAGCTTCAGCTGTCTGTATACAAAAGACATGGCAGAATGTGTTGCTTTACTTTTAATATTCGGAATTGTTCACCGTGCCAGTGGAATAGTGAATATGTGGATGGTACTGTTGATCTTGGAGCCTGCCAGTCTCATAGAATCTTAATTGATGAAGATGCTGTTAGGAACAGAGTGAGCATGTGGGTGGGGGATGGCTTAGTGAGAATCTGCAAATCAGAAAATGCTGCCCTGGGTGCCATTTCCTTTTGAATCCCCTTCTTACCCTCCACACCCAAGTTTCTATTTCTTCCCACTCTCCTGCCTGAAATTAATGTCTTTGGTTTGCTTTCTTCCCTGATTTGCATGAAAGTAGAAATTAAGTACCTCAAAGACTCCACGTAGACATTCTTCAGTTGAAATTTCTTGGCATTTTGTTAGGTTTGGGGATGTGAGAAAAGTGGTAGTTCTCTGGGCCATCATCACTGGAAGTCTGACATCGTAGAGACCTTGAACTTGCAGTGAACCATGCACCATGATGTCTCTTTGCATTTCTGACCCCCCCACCCAGTTTTTTTCTTCTCCTTCTCATAATTTTCTTCTAGTTCTATTCATTTTCTGTATTTCTATCTAGTTAAAATGGAAAGCCATTGAAGTCATACCTATCCAGGATATTGGGAAGAATGATTGGATGATGATGCTGTATTATAATTGTAGAGAAGTTGTGAAAATAATCTCTGGAGAGTTTTAAAAATAGTGTTGATAATGATTTGCTGGGATAAAGTAATGTGCAGTTCTCTCTTACAGCTGGGACCTGGGCTACAGCCACTTGAACTATGGATATAACACACATCATGGTCCTCACATCAAAGGTGATTTCCATCTATGGATTCCAACCAAGAAAAAATCAAGGACAGTGTCCTCTTCATTTCTTGGTTGTATTCATAAGCCTTCTTTCCCTTGATTAGCTTGCCTTTTTTGCTTTTGTAAGTTTTATCTGGAGTGGATTTAGTCCAGTGATTAGGAGGAAGGACAATTGTACAGTGAAAGAAAGAACTTCATGTAGTTTCCGTATGTACACTTGCCTGTCCCTCATTCTCCATGGGGAATTGGCTCCAAGAACTGCCCTCACCCTTGTAAAGATACCCAAATCTGCTGATGCTCAATTCCCTTATATAAAATGGCAGAGTATTTACATACACCTACACACATTCTCTTATATATTTTAAATCAGCTCTAGATTACTTATAACAACTAATACAATGTAAATGGAATGTAAATAGCCATTATACTATGTTGTATAGAGAATAATGACAAAAATGTCTATTTATGTTCATCACATGTGCAGTTTTTTTTTTTTTTCAAATAGTTTTAGTCTGTGGTTGCTTGAACCTGTGAATGCAGAACTCCCAGAAACAGTGAGTCAATTGCAGATGAATATCTCCTATGGAACTGCCCATTGGGCACTGGATCAGGCTGGGGATTTGATGAGAAATGAAACAGGTTCTTTTCTCCTAAGATGCTCGCTGTTCACTGGTGGCAAGAGAAGCTACATGATTTGTGAGGCTCTGTGCAAAAGGAAAACACTGAGCTTCTAGTTTAAAAGTCATTAAGAATTTTAATATTTGATAGCAGAGCACTAAATCAAGTGAGGGGCCCTTTTGTGTGTGGGGCTCCGGGAAACTGCAAAATTCACACACCTGCAAGGCTGGCCCAGCTGGGGAGAGAGACAGATGCACATGAATGGATCTGAGTCTGGGGAACAGCCCAGAGAGCACGTAGGAATTCTCTTGATGACACCAGTAAGAGAGTGGTTCCCTGCCCCAAGAAGGGAGGAGCAGCTTCCCTCTCAGAGATACCCCATCTGCCCTCTGGGTCACTATGGGTTTCAGAAAAACATCTCTCTCATTTTTTCTCTTCCTCCAATAGTTTTGTCTTTCCAGAATAAAAAATATATTTTAATATCCAAATCCCTCCTGTTCTGTAAAAACATCATCATAAAAAAACTAACAAACAACAAAATTAATATTTTTTAAAACTCAGGAAAATGAAGATAATGCAAGCATAGGAAGAGTAAATAAGAACAATATTAGCGTAATGATATAACATACATCTAGATCTTTTGTATTTACTAGAGGTTGGCTGCTGCAAATTTTGTGTTTTTTTTTTTAAATTATGATGAAATAGATGCAACATAAAATTTGCAATTTTACTCATGGTCAAGTGTACACTGATATTAAGTACATTTATAGGGCTGTGCACCCTCACCACCACCTTCCACCTCCACATCCCTTTTCATCTTGTAAAACTGACTCTCTGTCCCCATTAACAACTCCTGGTTTCTTCTTCCTCCCAAGCCCCTGGAAGCTACCTTTCTACTTTATATTTCTATGAATTTGTCTTTTGTACCTTTTGTAACAGGAATATTATACAGTCTTTATCTTTGCTTGTCTGGCTTATTCCTCTTAGCATAATGTCCTCAGAGTTCATCAATATTGTGACATATATTGGAATTTCCTTCTTTTATGGCTGAAAAAATACTCCATTGCAGGTATGCAGCAAAATGTGGTTTATCCATTCGTCCATTGGTGGACACTGGTTTGTCCCCTCTTTTGTCTAGGATGAATAATGCTGCTACGAACCTGGGGGTATAAATATCTGTTTGAGTTTTTAAATATCTGTTTGAGCTTTCAGTTCATTGGGTTATACATCCAGCAGTGGAATTACTGGATCACATAGTGGTTCTATGTTTAATTTTTAAAGAAACAGTACATTTAGCCTAGAGGTTTCTAGCAACCATTGCAAAGAAGGAAACAATAAATTATGTGATTCACAATACCCCTGGGGTAAACACAGATCGTTTGTGAACCTAGAGAAAACTTCCTTCCTTGGATACTCATAAGGAAGGTACAAAGTAATGTATTGATTGACAATATCTATAGCAGCCTTCTGGTGGAAATGACGGTGTACTTCCTGATGCTGCTCAGTGCCACTAAGGGCACAATGCCAAAACAATTCAGGGAATGCAGAAAATATGGCCCAGGCTTGGAGTGGCCCTGAGTCCTCATAGAATGGAAATTCAGGAGAAGAAGATGCTTAGCTAGGAAGAGGGAAATTAAGAAACACATCCAAGGCAGGAAAGGAGTTTTCCTTAAGAAAGCATTCTTAGCACTTTGCAATTTAGAAGGGAACATTTTTTTTTTCCAGGATAAACTCTTTTTGTCTCTCTGTAGCAAACCATATTGCTGATTAACCACTGCTTCCATAAACTTCAAGTGGGCCATTCAGGCTGCCTTACTGCTGCTTAATGTCGTATATGGAGCTTGCTCTTCCTGCAGTGCCTACCTAGTGTTTTGTTTTTATTAGAAATTCACCTCGCCTTGTCTGTAGAGGGGAAAGAAAAGGGAAATTATACCCCTGAGCTCGACAAGCCCATAAAATGGCAGAGATGCCTGAAGAAGACTGCCCTGAAGCCCCAGCCCTTGCTGCCTGTGCTGTAATGAAATGCATGACTACAGCAGATAATAATAATCGCAGCAATGGCTCGTTACAGCTCCCGGATGATTTGGTGCCGTCAGGAGTAACGCTATCCCCTGACATCTCAGGAGGCGAACAGCATCAGTGACTGTGGGCCCTGATTGGGGCAGTGAAATATTGCTGGCAAAAATTAAAAGGTCCCCGTGTCAAAATAATTCATGATATGCATATCTTCCATTCTGATGAAACGCCTGATATCCGGATTAGCAAGATAATAAAACTGATCAGGCTACAGTTAAACAATTTAAGTTGGAGAGCTGTTCATTTTGTAGGTGTCACTTGTCAGATCAAGGGGTCAAAGCAGAATGAAAGGCTCTCCCCGGTAACCTTCCGATGATGTGGATCTGGAGTGTTCTTCATGATTTGTCCAAAGTTTTCATCATCGGGCTGCCGACTAGCATTACCGCAGCAGGCTGTATTCTGACATTCAAATCCCCGGAATGACAGGCTATTAGGAGAGGAGAACTGGCTCCTCATACATTAAGCACCATTTCTCTGACCTGTAATGTGAACTGATAGTGATATTGTAATTGAGTGAGTCTGAAAAAAAAAAAAAAGGAGGGGGGAGTCTTTATTAAAACATGGGAGTAGAAAGGAAAGCATTTATATTTCTCATGATTTGTGGGTTTGTAAAATAAGCTTTTTGGTGATGATTTACTTTCTGTTTCTGCATGGCTGGGGGGTGTGCATAGTGTTTATTTGGTGCACCGTTATTTAAGATAACACCAACTCCCTCCCCCCACCAGCTTCCTCTCCACATGCTGAGCAGGCACAGATCCGAAGAGATTTGTTCTATAAAGGACAGTGGCTTTAAAATGAACAAAATGGACCCACGTACAACCCAATGCCAGGACTGCCACTCAGGACATTTGCTGGCTCTGGCTTCATACCCTGCTGCCCCAGGGCCTGAGTTAGCTCTCTTCCTCATGAGCTGAGTCAAAAGGCCTGGGGTGGGGGTTCGGGGGTCCTTGGTTATTGGTGTCAGTGACTCCATTGTGGGTCAGTGTCATGCATTACATGGCTAATTGAATGTGCTTTAATGGGGTCTCAGGTGATTCTGTTCAAGCATCTCAAGAAATACCCCAGTCTAAGGGAGCAATTCAGGCAAATTGCAGAGTTCAAGGGTGACTGTGGAACCACTGAAACAGTGATTTTTTTTTTTTTTGGTGACTACAGAGAAAGTCTTGTGTGTGCTTGTATGTGTATCTGTATGTGTGCACATGTATTGGTGCATGCATGCATACACGTATACATGTGTGTATGTGTGTGTGTGTGTGTGTGTGTATTTGGGCTCTGCTACTGATTTTGGGGGAAGAATTGCCCAGAGAAAGTTAGAGTATGCACCATATAAGGCATTAGAAAACTGAGGTTCTGGGATGAATTTTAGCACTGACACACTGAGTGATCTTGGGCAAGCTAACCAGCACCTCCATCTATAAGATAGTGAAAATAGTGTCATGGTGCTATGGCGATGCAGAAATGATGTGATGTGCACAGGGCCATTGTAAACTGCCATGGGAACATAGATACTGCTGTAGGAATAGGACCGACAAATGCTTAACTTTATGCAAGCATTAAAGATTCCTCTACATTTACTGGGTATTATCAGAGGAGCTCTTATTCAGATTCTTCAAAATTTGAGGTCTATTTCTTAAAAATAAACTAAATGAAAGATGGTAACTTTAAACATTTTGAAATAGTTTCACCAGCTTCTAGGTAGTTCCTGCCATTATAATAATCATCTATTTTTCATTTTGTAAACCTTTTTGGGTAAAACCTATACATGCAGAAGAGACATCACAGCTTTCATCAGCTGAAACTAAAATATGTTGCTCTTCTTGTTTTGGGGGGGATATTATAACAGGGAGTTTGTAAATATGAAACTCGAGTTAACAACAAGGGACAGTGAAAACAAGAACAGCACGATTTTTGGCTTAAGAAACTGAGTGAATGAAGGATAGCAACATTTTTAGAAATAATGGATGCTGGGAGAAGGGAGAGTTCTGGGGCGGGGGTATAAAAATTGAGTTCTGTTTTGGACATATGAAGTTTGAAATACCTGTTGTGTGTTTTTCTCTGCTATAAGTTTGAAGATCCTCAAATGATTTACTTTTATATTCACATAGGAGAAATGTTATAAGTCATCAAGTTATAAATAAATCTTAAGTAGATAAATTACAATGATCATGAAGTTGCTAAAACTCAACAAATATATCAGATACTATTTAAAGCCCCATGAGAAGAGATATGTAAATAGTTCCTTGCATTCTCTTTGTAAGAAAAAAACATTAAAACCAAAATATATAACAGTAGGGTATAGTGAGCATTGTAGACTAGGGTACCCAAAGAATACTTCCTGGAGAACTTAATGGAGAAAGAGGCCAAGGAGTTTTGGATGATGGATGGGAAATATGAGGGTATTCCAGAAGAAGAAAACACCATCCCTGCTTTCAATATGCATCTGAATGAAGACCTACCCAAATTTCAATTTCTGACATAGTGAAATGAAATAATAGAGAAAGAAGTAAAGCCAAATTGAAAAAGTGGACGAGTAAGAAATAGCTATGCAGCATGATGTTCATGTAACCCACTTGTGAGTATTGGTACTAGAAAGCTTTTCAAGGTTATAAAAGGCCTGTAAGTCAAGGATAGTCAAATGAAGTCCAGTCACAATTCAATGTGTGAACTCCCTGTTACACACCTAACCAAGCAAATGAAACTTTCAGTTACCAAAGGACTGTGAATGGAGAACACTCCTAGGCACTGACACCAGGATCTCTGTGCCCTGTTGATAAGGATGTGTATGCATAGCCCAGGTGTGGGCACTGAGTACCTCCCTGTCTGGTGACAGGAACAGAAGAACTCAGAGGCAAGTATTTGGGTAAACGTGACAGGCAAATAAGATACTTTGTGTGCCTATCTATTTTTACATTTTTCCAAGGCCACTGTGGTAGCTGCAGAATTCTACTGTCCCCTGAGTTGACCTATACATGAGGTAGATCTGGGTCTGTCTAAGCTACTTATAGCAATGTTGGTATTTTGAGTTATCAGGACAAAGAACTTGTTAGCAGTAGGTGTGAAAGGGTTAATCTGTAACCTGATTTCAGCTTGGGGGTCATTTTAGACAAAAATTAATTTAGGATTATGGGCTCAGTTTCATGTTCTTCACTACATGACCAATGAATATGATCCTTCTGTAATTATATTTGAAAAATAATATATAAAATTAAAAAAATATTTTTTTTTTATGTTCAGGAAGTATCTTCATTGCCTGTTGTACTTATGTGAACAGGAGAATGAAAACAGGAGGAAGGAATACTGACAATGTCACCTGGTCTTACTATGGCCAAGATGTTCCTATAGGATTCCCTATTACATGATCCAAGTGGCGAATTTCAGAAGTGGTGAGTAATATTGCCATCAGTGCCAGGTGAGTTGAGACTAACAAGCTTCATGACCTGATATACTCTAGTGTTTATTTACAGATAATCTTAATTCCACAAAGAAGTGGAAATAAAGTGCTTGCTTTGCAAGCACACTGACTAAAATTGGAACAATATGAGAAGATTAGCATGGCCCCGGCACAAGAATAACATTCAAATTTGTGAAGTGTTCTCTATTTTTAATTGTCACACTACACCCTATAAATATGTACAATTACTATATGTCAATAAAAAAAACCTTAGTGGCATATGACAACATTTATTTTTACTCATGAAAAAATGGGGAAGTAAAGTTGGGAAAAAAAAAAGGAAGGTACTGAATTTCATTGGTCAACTTTCTGGTTATGTTGAAAATAGAAGAAAATAGAAGAAAACTTTAACTTAAATGTCTTACAAGGACCTGCATACATAATACAATCTTATGTAATGTATAATGTTTCTGTACATTTCAAATGCTCAAATTATTTTTTCATTTCCAAAATAGTGTTATTTGCACCTTACTTTCATTTATTTTCACAAATAAATACAATGCTTAGTTTGGATGTGAAACCTTTAACAAGATAGTCAATGTAGATTAGAAACTTTTTGGTTGTTTTGCTAGAATGTCTATAGCTGATGTATTATAGATTTAAAACATTTAAGGATTTTCCAGGATGAATAGAAAAATGAAGATCAGCCTAAGAGGACCTAATTTAGTTCCAAGTAGTTTCCCTAAACCAGACACTTGGGTGTAATGCTGTTAAAATTTACCTAAGATGAACATTGGTTGACATAATATTCTTTGTCTTTACTTTTATTACCCAATTTATTAGTACCATAGTAGATGAAAGGAAATGCTTGTAAACATTATCCTACAATCATCAGAAAGAGAGACAACTAAAGAAGCGGGTGGGGGAGAGTGAACATGAAGAAGCCAGGGCTGTTTAGGTTTAAAATAGTCCAAGGGATGATATAGCCTGACTTAGTTTCATCAAGATAATTTTTGTTCTATTATATGTTGCTGAAAGAACTGGTAACATTTCAAACAAAATAAATGAAGTACCACAGGGCTGCCTTTCTAATAGGAGATATTGTACCTTGGTGGATCAGTGTGCTGAACCCAACAGCCTGCGTTCTGATTCCTGCACCATTACTTAATAGCTATGTGACCTTGGATGGAGCATTTTCATCACTCTATGCTCCCATTTCTCTGTCTGCAAAAAGGGGAACAATGATAAGTATTAATTTTCTCACAGGGTTTTGTGTGAGCAGTAAACTAGTTAGTGCATCAGATCAGACCAGTACTAGCTAATACTATTATTGTTTTCTATTTTCCATTATAGGTTATTACCCTTGTTATCTCTTGGTTTGATAGGACTTTGTTTTTCTTTAGGCATCTACAAGGGAAGGCATTGGCTATTATTTTATGAGTTCGGAGCATTTTCCTTTAATATATTATTAATTGTGCTATTAAACATTTTTTTAAGAAACTGGAATGAAAGAAATTCCCTGTAGATAAACTCTAGGAGGGAGTGGAGAAATGGGTGGAAAAGAGGACGACAATCCAGCAGGGGTGGAAGAAGCTGCTTAGGGTTTGGGTTGGAAAGAGACTCCAAAGGGAGCTATCATGGTCATGATATGTTAGGAATCAGTCCCCTTGGTGCCAGAATCTTGCAGAGCTGCTCCTGGATCCTTCTTCAGGAAAAAGTGCAGTGTATGTACTTGTAGTCCCGTGTCTCACCTCCAGGGGGCGCCACGCTCAGCCCTAGTCATTTGTATCTCAGGCTTTTCTCGGCTCCTTCCTATTTCCTTTCTGAAATACATTGTTTTTACAGCCCATCTAATTTGGGTGTAAGCTTGGCCAGCCTTGTTGTCATTTTAATATATATTATTTCAGTTTTTCACACAATCTGTAATTTATTTTATTGACTTTCTAATAAATAGAGGAGAAAAGCTCTTATTTCCATATGGACTGTGCATTTTGGAGATGCTTCTCATGGCTCAATACTAGAGCAAATCCACTCTGGCTCGTTTTCATCCCTCCCATTTGAGGTTTATGTGTCTCTCCTCTCCTAATTTTTCATTAGAATATAATAATAGTCTGAGGAAAGGGTGATTTGATATGTGATATATTTCATTATGTTCTTATGGTAAGGGTAGCGTCTAAAGTGGGAGAGCATCGCTAATTTTTCGGCACAGTAATTTATTCCGCAGTATTTAAATGTTGTAATTTTCACACGGAGGCACATGCTGCCACATCTATCTTCCCCTGGACCAGTCTGTCTTGCTCTTTCCTTTTCATCTGTTTTGTTTTTGCATATTTTTTTCATAAATTCGACAGATGGCCTCTTGATGAATCCTTGATAATACTGTCATGTAAAGCAGCTAAGACTAGAAATCATCTCACAACAATTTTTCATTGCAAAGGCAAAATTGAACAGAGACAAACATCACTAAGTCCATAACAACAGCCACAAAATATCTACTTCATGTAAATAAAGAAGACAGGCTTGCCTCCTAACGCTTTCGCACAAATGCCAGCGTCCTTTTAAAGTCCTCTGAATATTTTATGTTGTGTTTAGATCCCTCTTCAAGCCGGGGTTGGTTGAGATTTGTGGGTTTTCATATTCTGAACATTTGTACAGCCTCTTTTGCACGTCCTCTCCCTTCTCCCCCAGCCCCTCCTTTTCGGGCTTCATAATTGTGGATCAGGTGAAGTTTGCGTCCCCTCATTTCAAGGTCATGCACCAGTAGGACCATTTTCCTGACTCAGAGGGCACGTAATTTCACAGCCGTGTACTCCTCATTAATCCCCCTGAGTGGGGGCTCGAGAAGTTCCAGATCACAGGTTTGTTTTTGTCTTGTTCTCTGACTCAGTGCTTCACAAAGGGATTAGATTAACCCCTTTGATTGTATTTATATCTTACTGCATCACATTAGAAACAAAGTCATTTCTTTTACCTCCTCCCCCCACGCTGCCCCATTCCATTTCCTGTCCCATATTTTCCCCTCCGTTTAATGAATACGTTGCAGTTCGTTAAAGAGAGGTTTCTGATAAATACAGGGAATTGTTCATTTATGGGTGGTCATTGCAGCTTTCTTTACTGATACGTGTTTGCACTTGCACACAGGCACACACACATACACGCACACACAATGGAAAGAAATATATATATATATATATACGTATATTTTTCTTTCTTTTTCAGAAGCCTGGAAAATCTCCAGGTTTATCTTAGAGATGAAAATTTGTTGTTCAGTGGGGATGTGAACTGAAGTCCCCCAGACTGTAAATTCTGACAGTATTTAAAAATTAGAATGTCCTAAATTAGAGCATTAATGGTTTGTTTCTACCTGCAGTTGGCTTCTAGGATGAGTTGGCACAGGATCTCAAACAAGACTCTTTTCTCGTTTTAAAATAGTCCCTTTCTCCTTGCCTTCCTTTCCCTGTCCTTGTTCCTGGCTCTGATGGCCTCTGTAACCCTTAACAAGCATTTGATGATAATGGGGACCTGTTACAGTTTCTCAGGCTGTGTGACCCCTGCAAGCCTTCTTCGGGGGTCGTGAGAGTTGCTACTCTTCATGGTGGTAGCAATAATAGCTTTCATATACATAGCCAATGCTTTTAAGTATCAGGCACTTCACTGATACTTAATCTGTAAAGTGGGCATGATGGTACCCACTTTACAGATTAGGAAACTGTCCTAAAGTCAAAACTTGTGAGAAGCATTGCAGGTAGCAATGAACCAGGACTCCAGGACTTCACCAAGCATTCTGTCATTCTCCTTCCCCAACAGAGAAGCTGTTCTCAGACACGAATTTAAAACTAGTAGCTGCTGTTTCAAGTTTATATGGGACAAAACAAAAACTGTACTGCATTTGGGAAGAGGACACATTCCCTCTTTCTCTTTTTTGTCCCTTTGACAATAAACATGGGCTGGAAAATGATCAAGCAAAATTGATGGTCAATTCCAACTTAAAAAGAGAGAGGACATTATAAATGCTCTGGCCCACTGCCCTCTCTTCAGGAGGCTGTGGAACCCAGGGATAACAGGAGTATCATCTCTGTGTCTGACAGACCAGGGTTGGAATTCTGGCTACTATACAAGTTACTTTACTTCTCAAAGTCTGGGATTGATATAGATTGCTCTGAGGACTGAAAGTGAATGCTTGCAAAGCACTTGACAAGTTCTCTGGTGCAGATGCTGCAGAGTGATAACTCTAGGTCCTGTTGTTGTTAGAGGGGTTATTTTATGGACCAGCGAAAACACCATGTTTGACTAAGTAATTCTGCTTCTTTACCCAAAAGTCATGAGTTCAGATTTACTGATCCTGCTGTAGCTCAGGGAGAGTGCAGGAGACCCTAAGATGGGCTGAGCATGGGAGGGGTGATATTATACGAGTTAGTGAGGGGTGATTTTATGACAGGTTTACAGAGGCAGAGTGCCTTCAGGATGCAGGTGCAATTTGAAGATTGGCTATTTTGGCAATTTTTGGCCTGGATGAGAAGGATGAAAATGGAACTAGAGCTGTCTTTGGTAGAGAAACAGAATTACTTTTGTTATTTTAAGGTGGAGAATATTTAGCCTCCTTGTCTCTGTCTCATTTCAAAAATGGTGGTGGTCAGGCCTTGTCTTACCTTGTTCCCCTATAGCCTGAGTGACTGTCTTAGTCGGTTCAGGATGCTATTAAGAAAATGTAACAGACTAGGTGGCTTACAAATAGAAACTTATTTCTCACGGTTCTGGAGGCTGGAAAGCCCAAAATGAAGCTGGCAGCCCTGGTGTGTAGCAGTCTTCTCATTCTAACCTCACACATTGGAAGTGGTGAGGGGTTTCCCTCAGGCCTCTTTTATAAAGGCACTAATCCCATTCATGAGGGCGCTGCTCCACTGACTTAATCACCCCAAGCCCCACCTCCTAATGCAATCACATAGGGGTGAGGCTTTCAATGTGGATTTTGTGGGGACATAAACATTCAGATCATAGCAGTGATTGTGACTGATATTTATGTATATTATGTGGGACCCAATTATGTGCAGTTGTGAATATAATGACTTCAAGGCAACTTCAAGGCACTTTTAAAAACATCACTTTTTCACTGATTAGATAGATACCTTTCCTAATATGTTTTTGAATATGGTTGTGTGTATGTACTATTTCATAGTATTTACAAGGTGCTTTGCCCATGATTAAAAGCAGAAACCTCTTTATTCTCATAACAATTATATGAGGTCAGTACTCTGGTTATCCTGTTGTAAGATGAGGAACTGAGACAGCAAGGCAGTAACTTGCCTAGGTCTCAGCTAGTCAGGGGCCAGGGATGCTGCTCTCTAAGAATCCCATTTCCACATGAAGGCTCAATTCATCAGAGGCATTTGGTGTTCCTTTGGGCTCAGAAACTTCTGATGGTCTCTTTTGGGAGTAACATACAGTTAAAGATGGGATTTCCTTTCTCTTCTTTGCTATATGGAATTTGTTATTTAGGTGCTTGTTTTCTTTGAATGTGCTGATGGATGCTGATTGAATAAACAAATTTAATTACAGACTCAAGTCAAGAGGTGGCTAGAACACACACTCTTGAGACTTCTACAGGGCTGGCTGCATGAGGGGCTCAGCGATGGTGGTTGGTGTGGCAAAAAAGTTGGGAGATAATTAAGTTTGGAGACAATTGGGGAGAATGTTGTACTGTGGATGGTACTCGGCATACTGGCAAGACAATAAAGTTTTCTAAAATACCAAAAGTTCAGTTTTCTAAAATACTGAGCTTTTCTGTGTCTAGAATATAAAGTTTTCTAAAATACTGAAAGTCTGTTTCACTGCAGAGAGGCCCTAACTAAACTATAAAAGGAGAGGGCACTGGTAGTGAAAATGAAATTCAGAAAGGAAATATAAAATGTAATAGGGAAAGAACTTGAAGGTTCCTATTTTAAAAACTAGCATTCAGTAATGTAACAAACATTTCTTTGAAAATGGCAATATGTGCATCCAATTGTGCTAAATCCTGGGAATACAGCGCATTGCAGGGAAGACACAGTAGGTCCTGACCAAATTCTTCCTTCTTTAATTCTACTCAACAAACACTGAGTACCTAATAAATAGCACGCACCACACACACGCTCAAATTGAAAACCAAACCCAAGCCCAAACCAAACCAAAAACGCAGATTAAAATAAAATAAAAATTTTCACTTCGTTTTTTCTATCTTTGTCTTCCAGCAAATGAATAGACTGCTTCTTCACAGTATTTGGAGATCTGTGGTCTTGTTCAAGCTTTCCTCAAACTGTACTTTTTGACCACAAGGTTAATATTCAACTCACATTTATCGAGACCAGGTGCTTTTCCCACCAAATTTTCTCTTTAATCAAGGTGCACAGTGGGTGTTTTTTAATCCCCCACACCCTTGAGAGTGCTGAGGCTGGAAGTGAGAGAGTCGGGATTTGAATCCAGATCTCCTTGCTTGGAATTCAGACCTTCTCCCTCCACAGAAATCACAACTTTGGACAAATCTCCAAAATCTTTGCACTCTTATTTTTTATTTGCTTTATCTGTTAAATGAATTTCTCATTAATTTACATGTTTATTAACTTAACTTAGCTACTACCCTTTTAAAGACAAAGCTTCCTTTTTTATGTTAAATAGGCAATGTTTGTATGTACTTATTAACTTTATCTTTGGGACATGAGATTACAGAAGAAAGGAGGTAGTGAGTGAGTGACTTTTCCATATCATATTTTGGAGTCCTCTTTTTATTAAAAAAAAAAAAAAAGCAAACCCAGAATTCTATTTTCTCCCCAGGTTCTTTGTCACCAAGGAGGGAGAGATGTTTTCTTTGTGTTCTTTGGCCTCAACCTAGGAATTTGATGAATTCTACTGTGTGTATGTGTGTTTTTTTGTTTAGGCAAGTCATCAAATCTTTTTGTGCCTCTGTTTGAAACATTTTTCTTTTATAATAAAGCCATAGATTTTTGATCAATAACATTTCTGTGAGAAATGACTACTAAACATTTTGGAAGCGATACACATGGCAGAGAACACAAGCTCTGCTGTTGGATGGGAGCCTGCCCTCTACTCTGTGACCCGCGTGGGGACCTGTTAGGCAGAGATCACTGGCCGTATTCATAGGCTGGCCTGATAGCCAGCCTGCTTCATTTATAAATGCACATCTGGGAGGATCATATTTGAAGAAGTTATCTTTTGTAACAGTCATTGTGGTTTCTTTTTTGCCTTTGTTTGGGGTGAGGCAGGGAAAATAGAGCCTATTTTCATAGTCCATTCATGTGACTAGTATTACCTTGGAATGGTGTGTGTATTAAAATTCACATCATTCCATTAGCAGGAACTTATTCTGCATTATCTCAATTCCATAGGGGTTGGGTTATTCCATTCATAATTAATTTTTTTTTACAATGAATTGCTCTTATATGATTTTGCCTTGTAGAAAAGCATCTCACGCCCTCCTTATTCCTCCCATCCAAATACTCTTGAACCCTCTTTAAAGCGTCTAAGAATCCCCTGCTTCTTAGTGAAAGGCCTGGTGATTTTTCCAACAGGAAGCAAGAAAAAATTCCCACATTCTCTAGCAATTTTGGTACCAGCAGAGGCATCAGCTGTTTGCAGCTGTCCCTTTGGGATCACAAAATCAAACAGTAATATCCCTGATATGGACAAAGCCTGGGCTTCAATTATTCAGCAAGAATCACAGTTGTGCAGGGAAAGCAGCATGCCAAAGTGGACCCAGCACAGGCCTGGGAGCAAGAAACTGCACATTTTAATTTAGATTCTGCCCCTGATGCATTGCACTACTGGGCAAGTCCTGAACCTTTCTGTGTCTAAGCTTTCAGGTGCAAGACCCAGTGGCTGTAGCTCTCAGTCACATTGTGAAGAACACAAGGAGAATTATCTCTCTCTCATGTACCAGGCAGGCAGCCATTGGCTTTCTCTGTGTCCTCTTTCCAGTGGCTCAACCATTAGTCCTGGAACGTTTATTGCCTCCCAGGGTGGAAAACCTTCATCTTTCTCCCTTGGCTGGATAAGCAGGAATGTCACTTTCCTTTTATACCCTCCCAGCCTTAGGAACTAATAGTACCAAATGTCAACCTGCCTGCATGCAAGCACGGAGTGTATGACCTTAGCACAGTTGGGGTACAATTTCCCCTAAACAGGAAGGTGAACTGACCCATGTTTAAGTCCCACCTCTATCACTTACCTATTTCTTCCATCTGAAGACACATTTTCACTTGTACAAAATTGGGATATATTTTATAATAAATAGCATCTTTGTATATTGTTCTAGTTTAAGGTTTAGCATTTTATTTTATTTTTTTACTGGAACATAAAATAATGGTGAGTCTTAAAATTGAAGTCGACTTGGATTCCATGAGATGCTACCATACAGGATCTTTAAATCTCAGTTTTCTTTAGAGAATGGGTGATAATATTGAGGATGGTGGTACAGATTCCTGATGAAGATAGAGTAAGATAAAATATGTGATCAAATCTATTATTGGATAGTAGTTGCCACTCAATGAATGTTTGTTGATGGAATCTTTAAAGTCAAGAGGTGAGGTGATTGAAAGCTACAACTTAACATTTCTTTTTCATTTGTCATGCATAGGTGGGGGCTGTGGTCTTCCAAATAATGTCTGTGTTGACACAAGTCCAGGTTTAACATGTAGCAACATTTTGTCCTCTTCTCTCCCCTTTTAATCCCTTCTTCAGGCCCTTTTCTGATGGTATGAAAAGAATAGAGGAGGAAGAATTTTTTTAAGAAAGCCTCATGGGCATATCACAAATACCAATGTTGACCTCTTTATTTGCATGGTACATGATCACCTGTTTTACAATTTCTACGAGAATGTGTTTTTATCATTCATGTGTCTTCAAAAATATTACTGGTTTATAATGTAACTAGTTACATAGCAATAATGTGGGCAGGAGTTGGAAGGATTGAATTTTAACTTGAACAAACTAAAATTTTATGGTGGGTATGCAATATTGTAGTTTGTCTAATTAATATACAGAAAAAGAAGGTATTTCTTAAGTGTAAATCAGCAATATAGTGTTTTGAGTAAACAAAGTGGCAAGAGAAGTATGTGTGAAGCATTTATTCATTTATTTAGAAAATAGTTTTGTGGTAGTTTCAATGTGCTTGGCATTGTATTAGGCACCAGAGACACAAAAATAAAACTTGATCACTGCCCTCCAAAACACCATGGCTGGATTGGAGGAATGGAAGAGAAAATGTATTGGACCATGCAAAAAGTAAAGAAATTAGAGAGAAGACTCAATAAAATGAGCAGAAAGGAAGGTAGGCATGAAAGGTCTTTTTGATGACATGTGAGGTAGACTTCAAAATATTAAATACTAACTCACAGTTAACCATAGTGTAACAATTTTAAATTTATCAAATTCAATAATTATATTGTAGCTATTTAAGAAAGTGTCTTTGTTCTTAGAGATACAAACTGAACTATTTTGAAGTAGTAAAAATATTTATGATTGATTTTTGAAAGCTTCAGCAAAATAATAATTGTACACACACCCACCCCCCACACACACACGCAAAATGTGTGCATGTGTACATAGGTAAAGAGAGAGAGAGAGATACAGCCAAAGTGGCAAAAAGTTAGAAATTGGTGAATCGGGGTAAAGTGTGCATTGTTTCATTCATGCAGTTTTTCCATAGGTTGGAGTTTTTCCAGATTAAAAATAAAAAGGGTTTACTCTTTTTTTTTTTTAAATAAACTTTTAATTCTAAAATTTCCTGAAGAAAGAAAATACAAATTTACTGTAATTAAAGTTGTGTTTGCAATTGAGAAAGACTGTTTAATGATTCATGTGGATAGCCTTTGAAACCCTAATATTGAACTATAATGTTTGTGCCCTTTTCTTTCATATATTGCCTTCCTTTGGCTTAATCAGATATTTTTATCATAGCATATTTTTTAAATTTCTAGTTATATATTCATTATTTTTTAGTGGTTGCTGCAAAGAATATAATATGTATTCTTAAATTATTCAGTCACATAAAATGATTAATTATATAACTTCCATAATAATGCTTGAATCTTAAAACACTTTACCTCCATTTACATCCTTCTAATTTTGTATTATTGTCTCACATTTTAACTCTGAACATATTTTTAACACAATTCCACAAGACATTATTATTGTTGTTTTGGACAGCCAGTATTCATTGAGATTTACCCACTGGCATAGTTTACTTGGGCTTCCATAATCAAATAGTACAATTTTGTCATAATTCTGGGGGCTGAAAGTCCAATACCAAGATGCTGGCGAGGTTATTGTCCTCTCCTTGGTTTGCAGATAACTGTCCTCTTACTGCCTCTTATGTGTATGTGTCCCATTCAGTCTATGTGTTTAATCTCTTCTTAGAAGCACACCCATCGGATTCCATTAGGGCTACTCAAAGAGCTTCCTTTTAACATAATTACCTCCTTAAGGGCCTGGGTTTCAAAAATCTAGTCACTCATTGAGGTAGAGGGGATTTAAACTTCATCATATGAATTTTGGAAAGACACAATTCAGGTCATAATGGTGGTTCTGTATTTTCTTCTAGGATTTCCATTTGATCCTTTCATATAGATTCTTTGGTAAAATACTTCTTTTTGATCTATTTTGTCTATCTTTAAAGATATGTGTTCTTTAACAAACAATCATAGTAAAATAAAACTCTTTGCTTACTCAGTGACTGGATCAACTTTTTTCCTTAAGAACATTTTCAATGTTTATAGCAGCACAATTCACAATAGCTAAACTGTGGAGCCAACCTAGATGCCCTTCAGTGGAAGAATGGATAAAAAAATGTGACATATATACACAATGGAATTTTACTCAGCAATAAAAGAGAATAAAATCATGGCATTTGCAGGTAAACGGATGGCATTGGAGAAGATAATGCTAAGTGAAGTTAGCCAATCCCAAAAAAACAAATGATGAATGTTTTCTCTGATATAAGGAGGCTGACTCATAGTGGAGTAGGGAGGGGGATCATGGGACGAATAGATGAATTCTAGATAGGAAAGGAATGGGAGGGAAAAAGAGGGGACAGGGGATTAGCAAGGATAGTGGAATGTGATGGACGTCATTATCCAAAGTGCATGTATGAAGACATGGATTGGGTGTCAACCTACTTTATATACAAACAGAGATATGAAAAATTGTGGTATATATGTGTAATAAGAATTGTAATGTTGGCTGGGGATGTGGCTCAAGCGGTAGCGCGCTCGCCTAGCATGCGTGCGGCCCGGGTTCGATCCTCAGCACCACATACAGACAAAGATATTGTGTCCGCTGAAAACTAAAAAATAAATATTAAAAAATTCTCTCTCTCTCTTTCTCTCTCTCACTCAAAAAGAAATTTTAAAAAAAGAATTGTAATGCAAAAAAACAGAGTACATGTATGAAGACATGAATTGGTGAAAACATAATTTATATACAAAGATATGAAAAATTGTGCTCTATATGTGTAATAAGAATTGTAATGCATTCCACTGTCATGTATTTAAAAAATAAAATCAATAAAAAAATAAAATAAAGGTTAAAAAAAGGACATTTTGAACATAAGATTTCATCACATTCTTTTTATTGAATGGTAGGGATTGTGTATGAAAAAAATGTTGAGACTAGATGATAGCTACTGTCTTTCAGTGAAGATGTTTAACCCTTTTTTTCCGCTAGGCAGATGGATTGAAGGCTAATTGCTTAATCCAGTCAGGTTCTGAGTAGAAGACTTGGTTTTGGGTGACACTTCTGAGATCTGACTTTGAATTGAGAACCTGGTGTATTTGTCAGAGTCCTTCATTCTGGTAGTTTCTGACATTTGGTCTTTGCTTCTTAACATACTGAGGCTGTCTAACCCTCTCCTTCTGCTTCTCAGCACTTTCTGATCCACTCTTGGCCCCAGGCAGTGTCCAACGTCAGCATGTACCTGTGGGGAAATGGGAGATGACTGTGTGTCAGGCTCTGTTCTCCATCCTTTTCTTCTCACCAGGATCTTGGCATCTCATATTTTCCAATTTTGCTCTATGAACCCTAAGACTGAAAAATATCTACAGGTTCCTCTGTGCCCCAGCCTTTATTCAATCAAATCTCATAACCTTGGTCCACCACCACCCCTCAGCCATCAGACTAGGCAAAAGCATGGGAGGAGGGGCAGCTGTATCACCTCAGCTCACCTTCCACCATCCATGGTTTCTCACTCTCCAGCCTTTTCTCTCAGGCCTTTTCAACTTTTATCAGTGGGAATAATGTCTGACACAAGTTTACTCCATCCTACTGGGAGGCAGAAGTGACAGCTGGCATTTAATTTTCTCAGCAACTCTATGGGATAGGTGGTATTATTGTTAATATACACATGATTTTTGTTATTAATAATGAGAAAATATAAATTAATGTATTTTATTTTTTATTTATATATGACAGCGGAATTCATTACAATTCTTATTACATATATAGAGCATAATTTTTCATATCTCTGGTTGTATACATAGTATATTCACACCAATTCGTGTCTTCGTCCCTGTACTTTGGATAATAATGATCGTCACAGATAAGCCCCAGACTGCTAAAAGAACTGGCACAGTTGTGTAGCTAGTTGGTTGTAGAGTCAAAATTCAAACCCATTCTTGAATGGCTCCAGAGCTCCCGTTCTTAATCACAATTTTATACCACCTCTCCTGTTCACCTCATATTCTCCTGTTTACATTTTGGTTATCAGAAGCTTTCATTTTACACCATTACCCAGGTCTTTTATTTCTACAGAGATTCCTCATTTAGGGATCTCAGGTGATTGAAAAAAGAAAATATTTGAGTTAGCTAATGTATGCTTAGCTGTAATGACTGCACAGTTAAGTATTTTACAGTTTACAAAATTATCTTTGTTTGTAGTGTTACTCAAAGAAATTTGCCTTACAAATAAAACTGAGATAATCCTCCGGATTGTTCTGTCCTACCCCTTTTTGTCTCTTACTAATCTTATTTTGAGGTGTGTGTGTGTATGTGTGTGTACATACTTATATTGGTATCAGCCTTTAAATTTGTGTTATTTTAAGGGTCTTTACTTACCTATCTGTAGTTTTCTGTATTTCTTTCCTGGTGGCAAGGATTTAATAAAAAGATTATCTTTTTTCTTTTCTTTTTTTTTTTATTGGTTGTTCAAAACATTACACAGCTCATGACATATCATCTTCCATACATTTGATTCAAGTGGGTTATGAACTCCCATTTTTTACCCCAAATACAAGTTGCAGAATCACATCGGTTACACATCCACATTTTTACATAATACCATATTAGTGACTGTTGTATTCTGCTACCTTTCCTATCCCCTACTATCCCCCCTCCCCTTCCCTCTCATCTTCCCTCTCTACCCCATCTGCTGTTGTTTAATTCTCTCCCTTGTTTTTTTTTTCCCCTTTCCCCTCACAAACTCTTATATGTAATTTTGTGTAACAATGAGGGTCTCCTTCCATTTCCATAGTTTCCCTTCTCTCTCCCTTTCTCTCCCCCCACTCTTCTCTGTTTAATGTTAATCTTTCCCTCATGCTCTTCTTCCCTGTTCTGATCTTAGTTGCTCTCTTTATATCAAAGAAGACATTTGGCATTTGTTTTCTAAGGATTGGCTAGCTTCACTTAGCATAATCTGCTCTAATGCCATCCATTTCCCTGCAAAATCCATGATTTTGTCATTTTTTAGTGCTGCGTAATACTCCATTGTGTATAAATGCCACAGTTTTTTAATCCATTCATCTATTGAAGGGCATCTGGGTTGATTCCAAAGTCTAGCTATTGTGAATTGTGCTGCCATGATCATTGATGTGGCAGTATCCCTATAGTATGCTCTTTTAAGGTCCTCAGGGAATAGAC
>NW_026000093.1:14327971-14332342 GCF_001458135.2 Marmota marmota marmota
GTAGGCAGTGGCCTCGTGGCTAAGAGCCGGGCGGGCGGGGTGGCCGATCACCGAGCGAGCGGGGCCGCCAGGAGAGCCAGGATGGCGGGAGCCGTCTGCCGGGCCAGGCGGGGACCCTTCTCGCTGCCCCGGGCCGCCGGGGGCCGCTTGCAGAGCCGGTTGGGCGGTGGCTGCGGGATTGGACCTCTGCGCCCCCGTGGCCGGCCAAGATTCACTTGTCTGGGGCCAACTGTCACCTCTAATATAACTTACTACTTCCTGGCAGGTCTCCTTTCAGCGGAATTTTGCTAGAAGTTCCTCAGTAGGTAGAATGTAGCTGTTTTAATGGGTGTATCCGGTTAATGTGGAGATACTGAAAGTGCTGCTTCCTTGCCGGCCGCCATGTTGGATCCCCCATCTTTTTTCTTTAGTCTAGGTTTTTTTTTTTTTTTCTAAAACCGTGTATAGTGCCCGATTAATAGGAGCTAAATTAACATTTGGTGAATTAAGTGTATATAGTTTTGATGAGGTGGGAGACTTCTTAGAATCTTTAAAATAATACCACAGAGGTTATTTTGAAATCTGAAGTCTGCTTAACATTAACATGAGAAGATGGAAAAGGATATATAAGATATATTGGTGCTCAGAGACTGAAGAGAGAAGCAGAGGGAAAGAATCTTTCAGTATATTTCTGTTTCATTTTGCATACTGTTAAAACAGTGATGCTTTTGCTTATAATAAGAGAGAATCACATATAGACTATGTAAAGAACCATTTCTCACCTATCAAGTTGGCAAAAGTCCATAAGTTTGCTAATATACTCTGTTGTTGGAATCTGTGGAGAAATTGGCACTCTCCTATGTGGTTGATTTGAATGAAAAATAGGAAAACCTTTTGGAGGAGGATTTGGCAATATTTATGAATGCTATGTATGTCTTTACCTTATGACCCAGCAATTCCACACCAAGGAACTTACCCTAAAATGGTACTGGCAAAAAAAATAAATAAATAAAACGATAATTCTGAAGGATATTAGTAGTACTATATGGATCAAAGTAAAGCCGAGAAAAAGCTCATATTTTGATCAATAGAAAACTAGTTGAATCAACTGTGGTGTATGCACAAGCTGGAGTGCTGTATGGCTGAGAAAAGGCGTGAGGAATGTCTTTATGTACTATAGAGTAATTATTAGATAATGGAATAATCTTCCAGATATTTTAGGTGGAAATAGCAAGGTGAAGAAAAATTTGGCCATCTAAAGACACCAGCATTGGGGTAGATGTGAGGAGGTTGGGTACATATTGGTTTGTTGGTTTCCTAGGGCTGCTATAATAATGTACCTTAATAAAGTAAATGGAAATTTATTCTCTCATAGTTCTGGATGCTAGTCCAAAATCAAAGTGTTGGCAAGGAATTGAAGGCTCTGGAGGATCCAGGGAAGAATTCTTACTTGTCTTCTCCTGGTTTTTGGTAGTGGCCATCTTTGGCATTCCTTGGTTTGCAGCTACATCACACCAAGTTCTGCCTCCGTATTCATATGACTGTCTAACCTCTCTGTGTGTCTGTGTCTCTGGATCCAAATATCCCTCCTTTACCTTCCTCTTACAAAGGCACCAGTCACTGGATGAGGGTCCACTCTAATCTAGTATTTTGTCTTAACTTGATTTCATCTGCAAAGATGCTTATTTCCAAATAAGCTCATATTCCCTGATTTCTTAGGTTAGGACTTCAAAGTATCCTTTTGGGAACACAATTCAACGACAACACAGGGTATGTAAATATGTGTGTGTGTGTGTGTGTGTATGGGTGTGTTATTTGTGTATGTGGTAGAAGGCTTATGTTTCTCTGAATCGATATTATTTTAATTTTGAAATCATGTAAACATAAATATCAAACAAAATTAAATAAAAAAATTCCAGAAAGTAAAATTAAGATGAACTAAATCATGAGAATATTATGGCATTTCATGCAGAAAGAAACTATTTCTTGTGACTTCAAAAAGCATTTCTTTGACCACATTTCCTTAGTGGGATATAACCTAAAGAAAATGGAATTGAAAAAAAAATTGTTTTCAGTAATCATATTGGGGATGCTATTGTTAACATTCCATTAAGACTATTGAGTATGTATTGTATGAATAAAGTAAATATGTAGTTTTGTTTGTATTAATGGATGAAAGTAATAAATGAGGTGAAGTTAAAAACCGTATAGTCCTACCTTTGAATGAGACATATAAGTTTGAGTTCATGGTCTATCTTAGTTAAGACAACAACAAAATATCATAATTTCTAGCTGTGATCACTGAGTAGTTCTAAAAACAAGGGTCAACTAAGGAGCAGTAAGCAAACTCAATGTCAAGGTCCTGGTTGGTTAGCACCATTTATGTGCTGAAAGAATGAGGATTCCTCAGAGAAATGGCAGATTTGGGCAGGAAGTGTTCAAGGTGAGCCTGTTTTTACATCTCATCATACAACAGTCCATGGAAACTATCAAAGACTGCCAAAGACATATTCAAGGGTCAACTTGAAGAGGTCCCACTGGGAAACAATATGACAATTGGATTGTCAATAAGGGTTATAACCACATTGGACCCAAACTTTTCAAATATGCTTAAATTCATAATTTACAAATTATTATGTGTTAGATCTGGATGTCCCCCCAAACCTCATAGTTCCTACTGAAAGCATGGTCCCTACTGCAGCAAGATTCAGAGGTGGGTCTTTTAGAAAATGATTGGATCATGAGAGGTCTGATTTAATCAGTGGATTAATTAATTTGGTGATTCCATTTATAACTGAATTGAGTACTGGAGGTGGAATCTAAATGGAGGAAGTAGGTCACGGGGGTGGGGAAGGGGATGTGCCCTGGAAGGGTTTATCTTCTCTCTGGCCCCTTACCTCTTTCTGTTTCCCAGATACCATGCACTGAACAGCTTTCCTCCACCATGCCCTTCCACCATGATGTTCTGCCTTGGAACCAGCCAACTAAAGACTGAATCCTCTGGAACTATGAGCCAAAACAAATCTTTCCTCCTCTAAGTTGTTCTTGTCAGATAATTTGGGCACAGCAACAAAAACCTGACTAACACAAAAATGATTCAAGAGCAAAAATACTATCAATGGTCACCTATGGAGAATGCTAGGGAACCAGCTCATTATTTTGAAAATCAAGCATTTATCTCATCTTTCCTATATAAACCAGATCCCTGGACAATTAAATAATTGATGAGGGGAAGTTTTCTTTACTAAAATATCCAAGCTAATAAAAGGAATGAGTGAAGAAAAAGAAAAGAAAATGACTATTTTGAACAAACAAAATAATGGATCTGTGATAATGACTGCTAACATAAGAAAGCCAACTGGATGTTAATGAACCCTGAGAGAAGGGGTGAAGAACTTGTGCTTAAAGTTGAACCAAAAATTCTGATAAAACCTCTGTTGCCAAATATAGGGGACAAAGGAACATATTAAATCATATATGGGGGTATAAATAGCAAAACCCATACAGTGGAAATCTCTATAGGATAAACTATTTAGCATCTTTAACATGCTAATTTCAAGGAATGTCCCTTCTACCACTTCTCTCAGAGGAAAGAGACGGAGATAGAAGCTATTGATTAAAAAGACTTAAGAAACACATTAACTAATTCCAATGTATGTATTTATTTGGAATCTGTCTCAAATAATTTTAAAAAACGTTAGAACCATTTGAGGCAAGGCACAAAGCAACTCAGTGAGACCCTGTCTCTAAATAAAATACAAAATAGGGCTGGGGATGTGGTTCAGTGGTTGGATGCCTCTGAGTTTAATCCCTGGTACCCAACCCCCCCAAAAAAAAAAATTTAAAAATTAACTATTTGGGGGAAATTTGAGCATTGTTTGGATATTTAAACACATTTTTAGGCATAATAATAATATTGTGATGATATTTTAAAAAAATATGCTGAACAATAGAAAGTATAATGTCATGAAGTTTGAGATTTGCTGACAATAGTCTGGCTAGAATATAGATTAAATTGTAAAATAGGTTATAAGTTGACAGGTGTTGAATCTGGGAGATGGGTAAACATACTGGTACTTTTGTAAATATTTGAAATTTTTTATAATAGAAAGATTTTCTATTTTTGCTTCTTATGGTGCTAGGAATCGAACCCAGGGTCTCATGCATACTAGGCAAGTTCTCTACCATGGAGTTACATCCTCAGCCTGTTTGTTTTTTTTTAAGTGATGTTTTTTTTTTTTTATTTTTTTATTGTTGGTTGTTCAAAACATTACAAATTTCTTGACATATCATATTCCACACTTTGATTCAAGTGGGTTATGAACTCCCACCTTCACCCCATACACAGATTGCAGAATCACATCAGTTACACATCCATTGATTTACATATTG
>NW_026000093.1:14333335-14357475 GCF_001458135.2 Marmota marmota marmota
CAAATTCCTCAATAGGACACCCATAGCACAAAAGTTAATAACTAGAATCAACAAATGGGACTTACTCAAACTAAAAAGTTTTTTCTCAGCAAAAGAAACAATAAGAGAGGTAAACAGGGAGCCTACACCCTGGGAACAAATCTTTACTCCTCACACTTCAGATAGAGCCCTAATATCCAGAGTATACAAAGAACTCAAAAAATTAGAAAATAAGAGAACAAACAACCCAATCAACAAATGGGCCAAGGACCTGAACAGACACTTCTCAGAGGAGGACATACAGTCAATCAACAAGTACATGAAAAAATGCTCACCATCTCTAGCTGTCAGAGAAATGCAAATCAAAACCACCCTAAGATACCATCTCACTCCAGTAAGATTGGCAGCCATTATGAAGTCAAACAACAAGTGCTGGCGAGGATGTGGGGAAAAGGGTACACTTGTACATTGCTGGTGGGACTGAAGATTGGTGCAGCCAATTTGGAAAGCAGTATGGAGATTTCTAAGTGATGTTTAAAGAAGGATAAATGGGCTACTAGAACATGAGAGTCCAAATCAATTCTGTATTAAGTGAATTTTATGAAATCATTGTCAATTTAGTTGGTAATTAATACATGTAATGATGATAATGAAAACGATAACTAAAATTTATTGGGTCCTTACTGTGTTCTTGTTGCTTAACATATACCCCAGAACTCTGGGGGAAATAACTGTGATATACCCATTTTACAGTTGGGGTCACTGAGTCAAATTTAAGTCAAAGAGATTTGAACTTAAATTGCCCTCTAAGCTTTTCCATGTAAAACACCTACATGGGAGGGCTATACTTTTTCCTCTTCCCTCTTAAATCTTTGACCATTTCTGAAGATCCAGATTATACCTCCGCAGTAAAGTATTGTTCTACTACCTCAGCCTATCAATATTTCTTCCTTTTCCTAGATTCTATTTTACCTTGAATAGTTGCAGAAGTTAATTATGTGCTGATCTGTGACATCTTTCATAGTATTGTCTTGAATTGTTATTAAAATATCTAATCACTAAATTTACTTTTTCAAGTGCAGTGTCTCTAACTAGATAGACTCTTAGACATCCCGAAGGCATAAACAGTGTCTTATACTTTGTGGCCCTCATACATGTTGGCATCATGCCTAGTATGATAAATGTTTTCTAGTGAATGAAAATTGTTCGGAGACTTGATAATGAATGGCCAACAAGATAGATTCTTTGTGTCAGTGCCAGCAAAGATATCTAGATGTAAAGAGAGAATTGATTGACAAATTATATTAAGTTGTCCATATACGAATCCACGTTCAGAGAAGATTCTTATTCCTACTCCTCTTGTTGCCTAGTATACTGCCATCTCTCTTCTCTACCCTTTCCTCAGTCTTTCTAGAGGTAGGAGTGGGCAGAGAAAGAGAAATCCAATAGACAGTTTGAGAAAAGGATTGTATAGGTTCATTTCTCAGCCTCAGTCTCAACTTCTCCAACCTGCAGAGAATGTGTGTTTATTAGATCTTGGATATGTTGGAAACCTAGCAGGACTGGTTCTTCTCAGTGTCTGGATGTGAGGGAGGGACCCAAAGCAGGAAGACTAGTGATTGTAGCACTATGGTGCTTCCTCGGACACAGTCTATAATTTTAATTCTATCCAGAAAGCATCCTTAGCAATCCCATTTAGTTCTCCCACCTGAAACAAATTCTCCAACAGCTTTTATCAAGAGCAAAAGTGGTATTTTATTTTCATCTTCCTGGCTCTGTGTCTCTCAATTCTGAACTTGGTTGGGGGAAAAATGTATGCTATTTATAAGTCCTTCAAACCTCAAGTATGTAAAGAAAGTGTATTTTAGAATACATTCCATTTATAGCAGAAAAAAAGGCAGGAGGAGATCTTAAGAGCTAGGCCTGGTAAGTAAATTTTGTTGAAAGCAGAAAACTCAACTGAAGGGCTAGGAAACTGGCCTGGCCCCTTCTCCCTCTGAAATGATCTGACACTGTGTTGAGAGAGTATGGCTGTAGTTGGGAAGGTGCATGATTGGAGTTCAAAGGCATGGAAACCTCTAGCCACTCATCACTAGTGGGAGAAGCAACAGGAAGGTGATTTTATTCAAATCGGAATAAAACCCACATCAAAGGAGTTATGGGAATGAAGAATAATACTGAAAGAATGAGAAAAGGAGGACAAATATTAATTATACACTATAGAAGGACAATTTTAAAAAGTTCATGCAAGAAAATGGGAAGTGCAGCTTGTAATCAAACTTTGAATGTATATGAACTGTGGTGTGCTCCTAAATTAAGGGAGAAAAGTAGACATGCTGGGCGGGAACCACTCTTTTAGGATGCTTTGGGGGGAGACTCACAGCTAAAACAAGAGAAGTGGTCCAGACATGTAAAGATAATTTACCAAGGTCACAGCTGTTGGACTCATTCTTTTTTTTTTTTTTTCCTGAAGTTGAGGACTTTTGCCATCTGGACCTTGCGTGGAGGTGAGAGAGCTGGGTTCAAATGGGAAAAGCCCAGTGAGTGAGACCACATACACACACAGACATACGAGTTAACTTGAACAATTTCACTTTTATCTTCTTTATGGACTAGAGTGCTAAGTAAAATATCTTTCAGTGATAATTCCTTGCAGTAAATAAGTTGAAAAACTACTATACCTGCTATGGATATGGTTGAAGTGTGTTGCTCAAAGGTTCATATGCTAGAGTTGGTCCCCAGTGTTGATAGTGTTGAGGTGGAACTCTATGAGGTGGGGTAGTGGAAGAATGTTAGGTCACAGGGTACTTTGCCCTTGGCAGTGATTAATGTAGTTCTCACAAGATCCTGGTTAGTGCCTGTAAATGCAGGTTATAAAAAGAGTAAGTCCAGGGCTGGGGATGTGGCACAAGAGGTAGCACGCTTGCCTGGCATGCGTGCAGACCGGGTTCGATCCTCAGCACCACATACAAACAAAGATGTTGTGTCCGCCGAAAACTAAAAAATAAATATTAAAAAAAAAAAAGAGTAAGTCCAGACCCTGAAACTCTGGCTTCCTGTCTCTCCATGCAATTTCCTCTGCATGTGCTCCCACCATTATGATGACCTCTGCCGTGACGATGCCATCCATCATGGTGCATTCATCAGAGGCCAAGCAGATGGGGCTGCTTGATCTTGTATTTTTCAGCCTCCAAAACTGTGAGCAAAATAAACCTCTTTACTTTATATAGTTCCCAGCCTCCAATATTTTGTTATAGAAACAGAAAATTGACTAATACAATACCATAAAAATGTTGTAAGCTTCATATTGATATTTGGTTGATTGCTAGGTATAAAACATATTAATGCTACACTAAGAGCAAAAAAGTGATTTTTCTTATTTTGTGAAATCGGATGCCTTTACTCTCCCAAGATGTGGCATTCCCAGAAGGCCTAATGATGGCACACCTAACAATTAGACCTTTGTCATTCAAAGAAGGGTCTGCAGACCAACTCCATCAATATCACCCAAGATCAGGTTACAAATAGAGAATCTCAGGACCCACTCTAGAATCAAAGAATCAGAATTTGTATTTTGACAAAATTGGTTTGATGACTACGGATCTAGGCGATTTCTACAATCTTTTCAATTTCTGAAATTTTATAAATTTTGAATACTTAGCTGTAAAGTATTCCCTTTGTAATTCTGTAATCAGGTGAGTAATTACAGTTTTGGAAGTCAACTAGGATGTCTTTACTCTTATGAATCTATCCATTACACACTACATGCTCACACGAACACAGCAGTTATTATATTATCATGAGTGCTAACATGATTTTCCCTCAGGAAACTGATTCAACTTGAAAACTGCCTTCTTATTTTTTCACTTAAAAACATATTTTGAAAAAATGTGTCTGAACCATGAATGGGAGAGACTATTCAAGATGGGTCATTATAGCTCCTCCATGTGTCATGAGGAACACAATGTTTGGTATTCTCGGAATAGTGTCATGCAGAGGGTAGAAAAACGCTTAATTAGCTCATTAGCTCTGAATTTATTTTTATCATGTAAACAGTCTTTTGCAGAAGTCATAATTACTTATAGATGCTAATGCTGACTATATTTTAAAAATCTAAAAATTGCTGTCATTGGAATTGTGTCTTAAAAATATGTTTATCTATCTTAGAGCAAATGCTTTCTAGAATCCTGGAAGGCACTTTAAAAAAAATTTTTTTTTTTGAGGCACTTAAGCTCAACAGCTAATGGAAGATCATGTATTTAAATAATTTACACTTCCATCTGGTTTAAAGAACACCAGGTGGAAGTTGCTGATCGGAATGAGTCTGTTACGTGGAAGGAAATGTTTGCTCAAAATAAATGAAAGGCAAACATTTACATGAGCTCCATCTTTTTGTCTGTGTGGATAGACTCCTGTTTCCTGTTCTCGTATTCCCTGGGCCTGGATTCTATCTTGTGCATTCCCTTTGTATTGACGAGGGTCCAGAGGAACACGATTAATGGAGTGACTTCCACTGTTTATTTTCTTCTTCACAATCTTTTGATCATAAGCAATTATTGTCTCCCTTTCTCGTCCTTTCTGCATGCCAACCTAAAATCAAAAGGGGCTGCCCCCTTTCTGTAGGAGAGAGGAAGCTGAGCTTCCTGGATACAGTTCTGCCAGTTGCTGGGCCAGCTGGCAAATTTTGTGTTTCCCACTGAGTGTCACAGTGTGCTGTCAAAGGCTTGGTTTTGTGAGTTGACTTCTGATAGGCACTTACTGTATCTTACCTGTCAACTCCACAGTGGACTTCCTCATTTACAGCATGTGGCTTGCAAGCACAGACCAAACCCTTCCAGCCAAGAAGAGTCCTACAGAGCACATGGCTCCACTTCCCAGATCTTTTCTGCTCATTGTGCTTGTCAGACATATTCTTCCATGCTTGGACTCTTTTCTTGGTGCATCTGAGGATCTGTGTGTGTCATTTTGGGGTAGATAAAAGAATCAGAACCATTCCTGCTGTTAACCTTAGAAAAACTAAAATCACAGTATCATAAGGAAGAATTACTGGCTATGGAGAGGATTTTTTTTTTCCAGAGTTATAAACCAACTCACCTAACAATTCCTTAGCTTACATGGGAGAGCATTAGACAGTTGTCACAAACTGAGTCTATACTTGGATATGCAGCCTTTATAGTCCATGTATTTCAAGTTTTTTTCAAGATATCACAGCCTCTATACTCTACCAGGATTACACTAAAGTTTATCTACCCAGCCTCTAAGACTCCCTGGGGAAATAGATCACAAAATCTGCAGCAGCTTCAAACTCATCTCTACCAGAGCCAAATGAAATACAAATTCCAAATGTTTCAAGTTTTATTCTAGGTTTAGAAATTACACTTTTTTGATTCAGATCTAAATTTGACAATGTACTCTCTCTCATTGCTAGGAACAAGCCTGGGCAGGGATGGGGGTGGGAAGAACCTGAGAATGACCGGGAAGGACCACTTCTTCTGCCATGGCCACTGTGTAGGCATCTCTGTGTGGTGGGGTGGGGGGAGAGGGGCTTTGGTGTACTACAAAAAATATTGATCTTGGGAAGGAAGGTTGTCAATGGAATTGCTTTAGGGACATTTTCGGTTATCGCAAGACCACTCAGTTTGCAACAGGCAGTAGTCATTTCTGTCATCACTTTTCCTATTTAGCTCTTGGCAGAACATTTGGGTTTGGACCAGAAAGGAGGCTTGGTAGAAGATGTGGGTGTTGAGACATTGCCTCACTGTGCCTCCTCTCCCTCCCCCTCCCAGGCTGGCCTAGAAGTCTCTGAGTATGAGGCTGGTGCATTCAAGTGTGGGGAGCTCAATAGTTGTGTTCCCAGCCACCCTCTGAGGGTGCCACTCCAAGAGGCACTGTGGGCAGGTGCTTATGCTTTACCAATGTATGGAAAGCATATGGAAGAATCGACTCAGCAAGCTTGGCAAGGACACTGTTTAATATCATCATCATCATGTTGAGCAAGCAGGGCTCATAAGGCGTGCTCAGAAAAATTCATTCACTTCCTCCATGGCTTGTTTTTCTTGAGCCCTTAAGACTAGTCTTGCTTTCCTGGTTAGCTCCAGATAAGGAAAGATCTTCTGGTTTATCTTATGTAATAATTCAATCCAAGCTTAGTAATTAGTATGTCCAAGCTAGGGTAAGATATGAAACACCTGTTTTTACTTATTGGTCATTTTTTTTTCTTTAGCTTGGGTGGCCCTGTCCAGTTAAACAGGCAATAGAAGATTTCACTCTTGGCATGGGTGCTCCCTGGACTTCGAAAATTTATAAAATGTTTTTTCTTTTCTATGACACTGGTATGGTCTGAATGTTTGTGTCCCCCCACCCCATCCAATTCAGTTGTTGAAATGCCAGCTGCCTGAGGTGATGATTTTGAAGGTGGGACCTTTGGTAATGATTAGGTCACGGGGATGGAGGTCATTGAATGGGCGAAATGCCCAATAAAAGAGGCCCAGGAGAGTTTCCTTGCCCCTTCTATCTGGTGAGGACATAGAGAGAAGGTACCATCTATGAATCAGGAGGTGAGGTTTCCCAGGCACCAAATTTGTTGCCTTGATATTGGACTTCCAGACTCTATAGTGGTAGGATAATTTTCTTCTGTTTATAAGCCACCCAGTTTATGGTACTTTGTTATAGCAACCAAAATGGACTAAGACAGACATTTTCATGGATTATACCCTATCTCTCTCAGTCTCTGTGTCTTTCCGTGTCTCCATCTCTCTCTCTCTCTCACACACACACACACACACACACACACACACAATTTCTTGGGTTTTCCTACCTATGAATGTGTTTCCACTGCTCAATTACATAGCATTTCCTTTCATAGCCCTGAGAGACCAGTTCATGCCCTGTTGGTGTCACCTCACCATCCAGAGGATCACATGCTGCCCCCTATGCTGGTTGCTTTTATGAGAAGCCATACAAGTGTCTTTTGCCCCCAGCAAATTCTGGGCCCATAGAGAGGCCCTGGCACAGCCATCTTTACTTCACCATCAGAGGAGCTGGCCAGTCATCTTCCTGCCTGTGGACATCAGTCCCCAGTCTCCCCTCACCCCATGCCCTAGACAACACTTGCCAACCTCTGAGAAGAACCACAGCAAATTTCTTTCCTCAGGCTGAAAGGGAGGGGAAGGCACTGAGTTACACCTCCAAGTCCCTTCACTTTGGGGAGGGTTGTGACTCACGGCACACACTGGTTCTCTAAAAAGTCCTTTTATAATCTCCTATTGTTATTATTTTTTTAGTTCCTCTCATTCTTTTTAAGCCAGGGTGGGTAGTTAGCAGAGTATTGAATACCAGTTCTTAAACAAGCCCATGCATATCTGACTGGTGGCCTTGCACCTCACTTTGAAATGTGATATTTATTGTCTTGGGGATTCTGATAACATTAACATTGAAATAGTTTACTTAACATCTGCTTAGATTAAATAAAAATATGAGTTTAAAAATGCAGGTTTTATGTTCATATGGCTGTGTGAATATCTATGCATTTTCAGTTGAAACACTTAAAATTTAGTTTCTGTTCTGCTTCCTCTTTAATTATATGTACATTTCAATGAAGAACTCACAGAGGAAACAAAATCTTTTTGCAATACAGAAGTTCTTCTATTGCCTGTTTAACTGGACAGAATAGTAAGGAACTCTTTAACATAATTTCTAAGAGGTAGATGGAAGAATATTGAATCTTGGGACAACCTTCTCTGCAGCATGGGGAACTCTAAAGGCATGGTCTTCTTCAGCAATGTACTAGAATTTAAGATGGAAGAAAGAAGATAAAAACAAAAACAGTGGTTAAGCAGCTAATGCTTATTATGGAGTACCCACACTGCCCCGGATGTTATGTGCAGTGCTTTATGGAGATTGGCTGTCAGAACCTCAAAACAGCTGTGTGTGTGTGTGTGTGTGTGTGTGTATGAGAGGGGGGAAGAGGGAGGGAGAGAGAGAGGGAGAGTGTGTGCACATGGGGAGAGCAAATGATATTAGTATTCTTATCTGATAGAATTTTAGTAAGTGCCTAAGGTCATAAGGTCAAATGGATTATTAGGTGATGAAATTCAGATATCAATGTGGGAAATGTAACTTCACACTTGATTTCCTTAGTAAAATTACAAGGAAAATTAGGGAATTCTAGAATTCTATAAACTACCTCATTTCTTCGACTTCACTTAATTTCAGTCATTTCATATAACTTATTTTAAATAATCTTGCCCACTGAAAGACATCTTTTTGTCTTAGGGCATGGGAGCATCAAGACAAAGGGACAAGTTTTACAAGAACAGTGCCAAATCATCTTCTATAAATTTTCGTTGCTCCTTTTACTATTTTTTAAGAAATTTTCATTTAGTGGATTTCATTCCATAATAAGTGTCAAGGACCATCGGTCATTTGTGTTCTTTGACTGATCTAATTTCTATTTTCTTGGCAGTCATGGAAGGGCTTCTTAGGTTGGTCTTTATAGACCTGGGAGGGACCCCTCTTTAGCCATGTCTCGTTAGCTCCCTAAAGAAAGGGAAAGACTAGGTCTGAAACTGACCATGTGGACAATCCAAGTGGACCAAAGCCCAGTGTTTTTCTTTACAGTCTCATTGTAGCTTAGCCCAGTGTTCTCTTCTGGAGGAGGGAAGACACATGTTTAAATCAAGTTATATCTTAACCCAAAGTGTTAACTGATTCTTACAGATTTTGCCCCTAGACTGAAGTAAGCAAACTATTCATTCTTTCTACACCCTGCCCAAAGGATGTAAGATGTTCTCAGAGTGGGAATAACAACCCTTCTCCATATACCTGTTTTGCTATTCTGAACATCTTTGCTCTAGAGCTACTTTGGGTGCTCAGAAATTTCCTGAAATGAGAATGACTTTAAATTGGACTATAATGGCTTTGCAGGCAATGGAGACATTTATTCTCTTTTCTTCCCTTAGTCACTTGAACTTTTAAATTTTATTTTTTCAATGTCTTAAGAATCTTATAACTAATATGATTAATCATAAAAGAATATAGAAAATGAGGCCATTTTATTTGTTGTTTAATGTGCAATCCAAGTGAAAGATGTGCCAGACCCAGGACAAACTCTCAGCCCTCCCAGGGACACAGGACTTCCTTGGTTCTTCCTGGGTCAATGCCTATGCCTTTGTTTTAGCAAATATTTGTTGAGTACTTACTGTGTCCCAGATGCTGTGCTAGTGTTGCAGGGGACAGATGAGGCAAGACACTGAAGATAACAGGAAACAATACTTGGCTGCAGCCAGGTTCAGAGTGTACAGCTTTCACTGTAATCGATTAATTCCCCTGAACTCCAAGTTCAGGCAGTTTCAGACTTTATACCCATCCTGTAAGGGGAGAGGCTCAGAAGTTCACAGTCTGCTGAAGTTCACACAGAAGCAGCTTTTTCTTTCATTGTTCTGGGCAAGTTAACCCTTCAAGGACAGTGCCTGAGAAGGGGAGAGCTGCTTCACCCCTTTCTTCCCTCCCCCTGCCAACTGTTACCATGGAGCCCAATTAGTAACCTCTTCTCTTTGAAAGGTAAACTCCTCTATAAAGCTCCAGTCCAAAGCCAGGGGCCTCTTTGAAAGAATCTGTTTTTTATTTATTTATTTATTTTTTTTATCCCACTCTGCTTTTGCAAGCACCCTTCTACAAACTATTATATATGTTGTTATTTATATTAGATAGTCCATAAATGATTGTGAAAAACTAGTAAAAGGGCCCGTCAGCACCTGGAGGGCTGATCTCTTCTGGGCCAAGTAAGATGGAGTAACAGAAAATAAGAAGTTTAACTACATTGAATTCTTTTGTAGAGATTCTTGTGCTGATGATAGTCCTAAGATCAATTATGGTTAAGATTTCTGGAGAAGCTTACTTAAGGTTTTCTGTGGAGGAGGGGGTGCCACTACACTAGGCACTGGTGTGCTGTGAACGAAATGGAACAAAGTCCCAGACTTGATTGGGCTGACATTCTCATGAGTGGACACAGAAAATGGATTAGTAACATATATAGAATGTTCGGGATAGGTGTTATGAAGAAAAATAAAACAGGAAGGGAAGACAGAGATTCTGGGGCAGGGGAGGTGATTTAATTTCAAGTTAGACCCTTAAGGAGGCCTGACTGTGAAGGTGACGTTTGAGCCAAGATTTGCAGGAGAGTAGGGGGTGAGTTGCATAGGGAGGGGGAAGGGTGCTGGAGACTCCATGATATTTAGGAGAGCCACTGCCTGGGGGACCCTTTGATCTTCTGTGGCATTGTATTTCTGGGTCAGTGCAGAGCCCAACTGACCTCTGAAAGTCAGGGCAGAGGAACTGAGACTTTCTAGAAAAACAAAAAATGAGGGGAAGGGAGTCTATTATGGCAGGCTGGCAGGGGACCTAGGGACCTACACTTTCTTCCCCAAGGAGATGCCATTCTGTTTCATTTCTCAAGTACAGAATCCTGTGTCTTCTTGAATTGTCTGTTTATGCAATATTCAGCCATCTGTGGGGTTAGAGGGTTTACTCAGCACCACCCTCCCTTCTGATGCCAATGCAAGTTTGAGGGATTTCTCAAGCCATTCCTGGTTTTGATAATTCACTGGAGAGACTCACAAAACTCACTGAAAGCTATTATATTCATGGTTATGGTTTATTACAGGGCCTCACAAATAATCTCCCTGAATGCAAGCTGGGGTACAGCATAAAATAAGTCAAGGGAAGAGAGACATTGGGTAGATTCCAGGAGAGCCCAAACACTCCCAAACTTTGCTCTCATAGACATTGTACCTCCTATTAGCAACAGTGTGTAACCATACACAGAGTACTGCCCACCAAAGAAGCCCACCCAGCCCAGGTGTCCAGAGTTTTGAGGGTGGTGGTGGTGGTATGGGTACTGGGGATTAAACTCAGGGACACTTGACCACCAAGCCACATCCCCAACCCTATTCTGTATTTTATTTAGAGACAGGGTCTCACTGAGTTGCTTAGCACCTTGCCATTGCTGAGGCTGGCTTTGAACTTGTGATCCTCCTGCTTTAGCTTCCAGTGTCCAGAGTTTTTATTAGGGGCTCAATCTGTGTGGCCTTTTTTCAGTGTCCAGTCCTTCTGAAAGTCAGGCTGATACCTTTAGTCTCCAGTTCCTCTAAAGAGGGGTGCATACCAAGTGACCCAACATGGGTGGTGCTGTTAGACTGTTTGGTGTCTCCTGGCAAATAAAGATGCTCCTGTTAGGCATGAACTTTGAGGAGCCTGGAGATCACCTCTGGGTGGCTAAGGGCAAAGTCCAGACCTCACCTTTGGATAAAATTCATTTTCACTATAGTCTATAAAGAACAATGACTTTTTGCCAACATCTTCACTTTTACAACATCATTACTACTCTTCATTAGCAGTGCACAGGATAGCGGAAGAGGCAGAACAGAGCTGGGGGCTTCACATCTGCACACGGGGGACCCGCACATTTTACATGTGCATCAAAAATGTCTTTACTATTGAATATATAGGGGATGCTTTTAAATAACATTCTTTTGATTTTCTTTTGTTCCTTTCAGAGGGAAGGAGGGGAAATGGGAAAAAATATGTATATATTCTGTACAAAATCATTGAAGGTAAGTAAACTAATAGCACATAGATTTAAATGTTTACTGGTTTGTGTCAGTGTCTGGGTATACAATGAATAATTCATATCAAACTAGTAGAATGTAACATTTACATAAAATAATACTTTGCAAATTTATGGTAAGTACTAATTACTTGCCTTATTTGCCATGACTATGATATTAAATATTCATAAAAATGTGATTATTTCTTTGATTTGGCAGGCATTTAGATTTCTCTACAGCTTTTCACACTGCTAATTTTAATCCAGTAAATTATCTGGAAGAAAACAGTATGCAGCCTAAAAACTGTTCAAAATTCACTCCAACATTGAGCACATTATGGACGTAATGATCCATTACAACCAAACTTCAAGAAGGGCTTACAAGAAAACTGAGAATTAAACAAAGAAATATGGAGGCTATCATCATGATTTATCAGATATGTTTATTAGACTTTTTTTTTTACACATATCATGGTCTGCCTTTAGAAGTACTTTTCTGATATATATTAAATGCACTTTGAGGTGTTTTGCTCCTGCTAGGGACCAGTTTAAGAGAATTTACCAGGACTGTGCCATTGTTCATTTCCCAGCTTGGTGATCAGGGCGATTATTTGTGAAGCCCATTAATGTGAGAGTCTGAACTGTGGGGTCTAGAAATGTGCTCTTCATGGGACCTGGAGAGGGAAAGGCCCCATTCCTTTCCTTAGTGCTCCTGGAGAAGCTTGAGGTTCTGAGGTACATAACAGGGATCATGTCAGAGGGGATCTGACCTCTGCATGACCTGAACATTGTATAGTCTGTTAACTTATAGTGATTCTCCTAACAATTTACCTGCCTATTTTCATTCAATTAGCCAAAATGAAACTCTTAATGTATGCAACATTCTCCCATCCAAAATGTCAGAGAAGAGAAAGAACATAAAATGAACAGAGAGGTGGCAGGAGAAAGGGGCAAGTTGTTAAGCATGAACTTGGTTGTCAGAAAATGGGTGGATCAGGGATTGCAGGGAGAAATTAGACACAACGTGTATCCTGTTTACACCATAGCTTCCATCACTGAATCCCTTTAAGACACAAAGGGATTATACAACATAGGGATCCTTTGAATGCCAGTATTCAGCAGGGTGAGTATCACAAATTTAATATCTAGATCTACAGCTAGAAAGAAATCTCAAATGTCTTCATGCCAGTCTGTTTATGAAAGGTGTTTGAATCAGGTCAGGGCCATTTACTGTATAACACAGCAATTTATGCTTGAAGAGTACTGTCTTTAGAATATAAACCCAAACTTCACAAGCTCATGATCCAAGATTGATGGAAGAAGGTAGCTGGTATGATGCATAGGTGTGAGAGGGCCTTTCTTAATAAACCTTAGGGAAAACGTCAAATAAAAATTAAGCCTGAAAAATAAAAGCAACCTAACATAACAGATAAAACTGCAAATAAGGTTCTCTTTGGTGGTCAATATAACCTGGAAACCAGATTATATTGCAAACCAGGTTATATTGAAAGGAGGCTTAACAGTATCTTCTGGAAGAAGATGGCTAGGCTTGCCTGCCATACCAGGGAGATAACAGCATGGTGTTAGGTTGGGAGTAGGCAGTTGCTGGGATCACTGCTTCACACAGGGTGTGGCATTGGATTCCTTACTCAACTCTCCCTCTGCCTTGGTTTCCTCCTCCCTGAACTGAGGAAAAGATAGTGTTTACTTCATTGGACTGATGGGAGGATATACTGTCAGTGCTCAAAGAAGGTGTTTAGCAGTATATGGCATGCAGTAAATGCTTAATAAATTTTGGCTGATATTATTGTGACTATTATATATAGGAAGCTGAAACAAAAATATGAGTTAGTAGACTGTCTGTTCATGTAAAGAAGAATTTCAGATATTTGACTGACATTTTCCAGAAATAAACTGACCCCCTTACATGGTTTTGTGTTAATATAAAACCAACATGTTCTGGTTAAGACCAGTGATTGCCTCTCTAGGGCCACCTAACTTTTACAGAGAAGACTCATAACTTTAATTTAGGATATTGAGGAATTTATGACTCTTCTCAATTTCCCGACAACCAGTCTAATTTATGGGGGTTCTTCCTAATGAGCACTACATACAAAGGAAGATGGTTCTAGACTTAAGTGAGGCATGGCTAGTGATTAGGAGAGCCAGGATATTTTCTGTCCTTTTTTTTTGGTATTAGAAGGCCATCTACATATGAAATTTGTTTCACTTTATATGGAATTTGTACCCAACTAAAGATATTTGGTTGTTCCCCTGAATGCTGCTGTTTAGCTATAGGTACCTCATTTTTCCTTATGTAATTGTTATTTGGATTTCAAGTGACAGTTTTTGCATTTATAACAAATGCTATAATCAAGCTATTTAATTGTGTTAGATTTTTCCCTATAAGTTCATTATATTGAAATAATTTTGAATCTTGATTCTGTCACTACTAAATTTTATGATAATCTCAATTACTTTCGATAAATTTGATAACTATCTAAGTAAATGTAGAAAATCCTGTGTGCATTAAAAAAATTCTTTTTCTTTACAAAAATAAAAAAGATGTTTGAGTTTAATAAACTTTCTCAGCATAAAACCCTGCAACTGTCTTCCTGGCCAAATAGGAATGATAACTGTTCCAGATCAATTTTATCAGAATTTTTGGTTATAATGTTAACCTGATAAATCAGGGAAAACTGAGAACAGGTTAGAATATATTATGCTTTTTAAGCCACAGTCTTCTTGTGTCATTGTTTTGAAAATTAGCAATGATCCATATGATTTGCCTAAATTGAAGTTTATAAAAAAATAACACGAAGACATTGTAGTAGAGCGTGAAGCTATTCTGACCCAATTTTTACTTCCCTAACAAACCCACACAAAGTCCTCAGAAAAATCTGTTGCAAGATGGCACAGTATAAAATAACTATGTATAAGTTAGTTCTTCCCCAGCCCCCTTCCACTCCCCACCTTTGGTATAGCCACACTTCTTAAAATGAAAACAAATGTAAAACTGGGTGCTTGCTCGCTTGCTCTGAAGGGTATGCACCAAGTACTGAATTGCCTTTCCAATTGCTGACCCAATCTTCTCATGTGCCTGCTTACTAGTTTTGAAAAACAAGAGGCAAAGCTGCCTTGAAATCAACAGTTCGCTCTGATGGATCCTCTCCAGTTCCTGGTACTAATCATAGCACTGGAGCCCGCGCTTTCAGAAAAGCAGAACACTCATGCTTTAAAAGAAAAAAAAAAAAAAGAAAACTAAAAAAAAAATCTTTCCTACTAAAAAAACCCTGCAAAATAAATTTCATTCTCCTTTCCATTAGTTTGTTCCCTGAAAGCTTATTATTGTGATTTTTATCCTGACAAAGGCTTGTGTGTTCTCTGTGAGCATCTTGTTACTGTGAGCATAGGGGTGCAGGAGGGAAGTTTGCAATGAAAGCCAAAGGAAAATGGTAGACACAGGAGGTCAGAGCAGTTCACAGGGGCTGTTAGCAGCTGTGGGCACCATCTGACTGATCCACGCGAGTCCTCCGAGCTGCCTCGACAATATGCGGAGCTTACGGGAGATCCAGGCCCTGCTGCCGAATGTCATTTCCCATAAAGGAACTGGCTGACTTGGCACTGGTTCTGTCCTGGGCAAATGTGTCTAGTGGACCAAGTCATTTACCCAAAGTCTCTAAAAGAAACACAAAGGGGGAGGAGATGGTTTCCTTTGTTAACTCGGAGATAATATTGTTTGCCTATGTTAATTTAAAAGGAGGACCCAAAGCATCAGACATCTGGTTTTTAAAAGTCAAATCTGTGCCCCTATACTTGGAGTTTCTCATTTAATTGGGACATAATTAAAAGCATCAACAATGAAAACTTGGAGGGATCAGCTAGATCATATTTTTATTCCAGGGACTCTCACCCCACCTGAGGTCAAATAGATAGATCCTGGATTGCTTTTGAAATAGTCAACTTTGGTTTTGCAGATGGTGAGGTTGACCAACGCTGCCATTCTTTCTCGAATTTAACAAGGCCAGATGAAGAGAGGTCAGCTATCTGGAGTCTGGGGTAGTTTTTCTGACAGTATTGAGAGTATTACACGCTGAGCTGGCCTACATATATGATGTCTAGGAATAGGGGTAGTATTTATTGTAGCCTGCCTGCACATTGTATAGGTTTTTAGAGTCCTGCTCTGAAATGTCCCTTCACTGTCCTGTCATATTGGGAAAGATAATGCAAAGATGTTAAAGAAAAGGTGGCCATCAGTCCATTGAAACCCATGAGCACTTTTTCTTTTCAGGAAGAAGGAACTCAAGAACATGGTGTGGGGCAGATAAATGTACCATTTGCCTAGTGTCATACATCAAGGAGATGAATTCAGTGAGTCTGGGAAGTAAACACAGACTCCTGGTGCATTTGTTTACCAAGACTGCCCTAACAAAGCACACACACACAAAACAACAAGAACAACAACAACAAAAAAACTGGGTGACTTAAAACATTAAGTTTATTAGTTCACAATTCTGGAGTTTGGAAGTACAGAATCCAGGAGTTTCCAGAGCCATGCTCCCTTGGAAGCCTACAAAGAAGGATCCTTCCTTGCCTCCTCCAACTTCTGGGAGCCTCAGATATCCCTTGGCTTGTGGCAGCATAATTCCAGTCTCTGCTTCGGTGCTACCTGGCTTTCTACCCCAGGCCTCTGTGTCTTCATATGGCTGTCCTTCTTCTCTGTGTCTCTTTTCTCTTATAAGAATATGAATCATGTTAGATCAAGACCCTGCATTACTGCAGTGTCATCTTAACTAATTGCCTCAACAAGGACCCTTTTTCCAACTAAGGTCACATTCTAAGGTACTGGGGGGAGGTGTACAAGTTCAACATATCTTTTGGAGGGAACATAATTGAACCCATAACTCACAATAAAAAAATAAATTAGGGTAGAGTGAAGGGGAATTGAGAAATGAGTCTAAGAAATTGAATTGTTTCCTGTTCATTTCATGTTAAGTTTAAATTTGGTTAGGACTTTGGAAGAAGGTACGGTAGGCCAGGCCATGGGAGTTACTATGATTTGAATGTGTCCCACAAAAAAAAAATACGTTGGAAGTTCAATCCCCATTGCAACTGTGTTGGGAGATAGAACCTGATGGAAGGTGATCAGGTGAAGAGAGCAGAGTGAATGAATTAATGCTGTTTTTGTGAGAAAGGGCTCATTATTTTGAGAATGGTTTCCTTATCAAATGACAAGTTCACCACCTCTCCTCTCCTTTTCTCTCTGTGTCTTTTTCTCTCAACCTCTTTTACCCTTCTGCTCTCTTCAATGGGATGACACAAGAAGAAAGCCTTTCCAAGATGCAGGCACCTTGATCTTGAACTTCCCAGCCCCTGGAACTGTGGGCCAATACATTTCTGTATAAATTCTCCATTCTGTGGCATTTTGTTAGCACAAAGAGAATTAAGACAGGTGCCCCTGTAGGATTTTGCCAGTATCAACTACAGGTAGGAATTCAATACTTGGAGATTAGGGATTATATAGAGAGATGGTATCAGAATTAGCAAAATCTATAAATAAAGGCCATACCAAGGCAAAATCTGTCCCCATGGATTGTCTCTTAGTTTGATGAGTTGGTAAAGCTCTCTTCAAGGGCATTTTTGTCATAGAAGGGAAGTGTCTTTGTGATTCACGTCTTATAGTTTTAGAGGTTGCAAAGCCTATTTTCAGTCAACAAGTAAAAAACCTACTTAGTGTTGAGCTCTATGCTTTGAAAATGCTTAAGTAATATGAGATGTTTACACATGGTCATGGAAATTAAACTAGAATGATTTGGGAATCCAGGTATTGATTATTTGGAGTTCCTATTTAATTCAAAGTCCCATTTTATGATCATTCATATATTTTAATCTGGGGTCCTTTGAGTAGTGATATGGTTACTACAAGGCTTGTTCTCAGTTTATTAGTAACTAAAAAATAAAATCTTATTATAAGTTTAATTTATTTAATATATTGTCCTAGGAATCTCCTTTCTTAGGTGCCACAGAAATAAAGGAACAATTCAACCACCGTATCTCAAACCAAGCCAAACCAAACCAACTCAGACATTTATTAACTTTAAATGAGAAGGAGATACAGTAGGAGATGCCATACTCTTGTGTTTCAAAACTGTACCACTCCTATCTGGGACATTCTTCTTTATGTTCCTGGGTCTCCAGGGATGAACCACATGGGGAGGGGGGAGGTGCTATTGTCACTTGCCTGCCAGAGGCCATACAGTAGAGAGTGGAGTGCACCAGGATTAATTGAGACCTTCTTTTGTCTTATAAGGAGCAGAGATTGTGAGAACAGTGCAAGCTACTTGGGTGCCAAATATGTGCCAGGCACTTTAGAAGATAAACATTCGTATAGATTTGTTCAGTTAGTAGATCTAGGCACTTTCATATGCTCTTTTTCATAAAACCCACGTAAAGTGTTGTTACCATTTTCTAATGGAGGAAACTGAAGCTCAGAAAAATTAAGTGGTTTTCCAAGGGTTAATACAAACGGTAGTTGCTAGAGTTGGGTGTTGCACAATCGCAAGCAGTAAGTAGAAATAGTGGCAATCATTTTGAATTATTGGAGCAGAAGCACCTTGTTAGTGAACATGAGAGATAAAATTGGAAGTGTGTGGGCAATAGATGGAGGATTCTGAATGTAAGCCTGAAGATTCTATCTACTACAGTGACATTACCAAGCAACTGCAGATTTTGAGCAGCTGGGTGAAGTGATGAAAACAATATTGAAGAAGAGGAATCCAACATTTGTGAGAGGAGAAAATAGAGGCAGGGAAACCAGCCAGAAGGTTTTTACAGTAATTGAGGCATACGTTGAATTGGGCCTTATGTGTGTGTGGGCTGTGGAAAGGGAAAAAAATGAAGCTTGTTTGTTTGTTTGTTTATACTCTGTCTTATTCCAAAGAAGACTTTCAGGTAGTCTGTAAGAAACTAAGAAATGGAAGAATAACCCAAAAGAGTGGCATGAGAAAAAAAATAAAAAAACAAACATGGGGTAATAAAATAGAACCAAGGCCAGTGCTTTTCTAATATGGAAGGGTCCCTCTCATCCACAAAGTAATTCAATAAGGGAACAAATCTATACATTCTAGGGACACATTTCTGCTCATGTGGTTTAATATAGGGATGAATTTTAATGTATAATGTGTAAGCTTTATATATATATATGTATAATCTTTAGGCAGTCCAAACCTTGAACAATTTTTGATAGATATTGCATGGCAATATGTTCATGTCTCAGGAGTTACAGGCTGTGGTAACTTGCTAGCTCTAAATGAAAACCAGAAACACTCTCTTATTTAGTTAAGCTGGCTAGGAGTGATGTCAAATGACAAGCCCAACAAGGACATAGGCCTGATTAGACCATCATGACACTACTCCCAGGGGAGTCAAGAATATCCTTGGGAGGGACAAATATTCTCATCAGAAAAAATATTAATACATAAACAATTGATGATCATGAACTCCAAGTTCAGCTTCATACGACTTGATGATTTTAGAAAAACTCAAGTATAACTAATGTTACTGATATAAATATCCACATATACTATAGAATTTTAGTTTTATGTAAAAGTTCTCATTTGTTGCCCTTCAGATAGACTGTGATATATATATTAGGGAGTGAGTTAGCATTCTATATGGTATAAGGCAGGGATTAACTGAGTGTCACTGGACAATGAATTGGCAGGGTTTGGAGAGATATGAAAAGAGATGAGAATGAGACTGCATCTTTGGTCTATTCATATTATACAGTCTCAGTGGGTTCTTATTTTTAAAAGATCATTTTGTATTATTGGTACATTATAATTATACAAAATAGTTGTATTCATTGTGATATATTCATATAGACACATTACATGATTCAGTTAAATTAATGGTCTGTCACATCCCCTTTCCCTTTCCTCCTCCCTCTCTACCTCCAATCCTCTACTGCTCTCCCTCCTTTTTTTTTTTTTCATGAAAATCCCTGTCCTTCTCCCACCTTTTTTCTATCTTCTACATATGAGAGAAAACTTACGATCCTTGACTTTCTGTGCCTGGCTTATTTCACTAAACGTGATGGTCTCAAGTTTCATCTGTTTTCCTGCAAATAAAAATTGTCCTTCTTTATTGCTGCATGAAACTCCATATAGGTGTATACCACATTTTCTTTATCCATTCATCCACTGACAGGCACCTAGGATGGTTCCATAACTTGGCTATTGTGCATTATTACTGTTGTAAACATGGGTATACATGTATCTTTATAGTGTGCTGACTTTAGTTCTTTTGGATAAATACCAAGTGGTGGGTCAATTGGGTAATATGGTGGCTCCATTCCTAGTTCTTTGAGGAAACTCCATATTAATTTCTATAGTGATGGTTCTAATTTACAATTCTACCAATAGTTCCTTTTTGCCCCATATCCTCATCAGCATTTTATTATTATTTGTATTCTTGATTATTGCCATTCTGACTGGAGGGAGATAAAGTCTCAGTGTTGAAGTCTCAGTTTTTATTTTCATTTCCCTAGCAGTGGGTTCTTAGTTGCAAACAACAGAATTCACACTAGCTAGTTAAAGTGAAAAGGGGATTTGTTAAAGGAAATTTTAACTATTACTCTCAGTAAGAAATACATGTGGCTTTCACATATACCTGTGTACTTAAATATTTTAATGCATAAATGAAACAAAGTTTACATATCCTTATTGTATAAGATTTAAACATTTGTTTTGTGACTCTCTAAATTGATTTTGTAGCCTACCAGTGGGTATGAATAGTATTCTAAAAACACCTTGATAGAAGTTATCATAGCCCTGAAATTTCTTGGATGGCAAGAGTTGAACTTGGAAATTTTGCAGCTAATCACAAGAGGAAAAAAACACCATGGCTCAGCCTGAGCAACATCAGAGTCTCAACCACTGGGCTCATATCCCTCAGCACTAGGAATTCCACCATGATGTTCTACAGAAGTTGCTGCCCTCATCAGAAAATGGATTCTGCCACAGCCTGCTCTCATCAGGTTGCTCCAATGGAAGGCTCCCCGTGATGTGTGTGACGTGGAGCATCACTCATGTATTGGTGCTTGAACTGCAAGGAAAATGCATCAGCTGCCTTTTACTGTAAGAAGGGAAGGATCATTTGGAGGGAATCCCCCCAAACATGAAGAGCCTGTTTTAGAGATATTAAACAAATGGCAAGTATTCATGACATCCCAGATAAATGGTGGATTCTACTTAACTAAGTAGGGAAAATGACTCAGTTGGGATATTGAGTCATTTTAAAAAATGTGATAGGGTAGGTGTAACATAAAATTTACCATGTTAGCCATTTTCAATTGCATAGTTCTGTGGCATTAAGTGTATCTACTCTGCTTTGCATCCATCATCACTATCTGTTTCCAGAACTTTTTAATCTTCTCTGAATGAAACTTTGTGCCCCATAAACACTAACTCCCCTTCCTCATCCTCACCCTTGCCAACCACTCTCTGCTTCACTTCTGTGAATTTGATTCATTTAAATGGAATCATATAATATTGGTCCTTTTGAGCCCTTGGCTTTCTTAATGAATATTATAAAACTGTGCAGTAGAGTAAAGGGGCAGAACACAAGAGTGTTGTGCCAAGAGTCCTAGGGACCGACCTCACTGGACCAGGAATCATAAGCAATGCTGATGATAGTTTTGAAAAGAGAATTCTTTTCAGAAGCAGTATCACAATCTCACCCACTGGCATTTAACAGAGACTATTTCACATTTCTGACAGGGCCAATGGATAGAGATCATGCAAGAGACCTTCAGATAGTGTTTATATTTCATGCTGACAAAGGCCCTGATTACCTCTAGCACTGTGATGTGAAGATTTTTATTAGGCCCAGATTCCAGATGATTATGAAGAAACTCAAATAGCTAATCATAGTTGGCAATGGGGAGATGAGGAAGGATTGCAGACACATTTTCTTTCTCTTAGACACGGGCATTACAGCATTCAGATTGCTCTTAACAAGTGTGCTTCTGGCAAAAGCTGTCAATTATGGTAATAAACTGGATGACTGGAAGCTGAGAGAATATAGATATGACCTTTGTGGTTCTAATTATCATCACTGCTATGCACAACACCCCGAAGACAGAACAAGTGACTTAACTGGGACATAATCGTTTATGATTAAAGTATTGACAATGCATTTTTTGTGTTTATGCCCATTTGATCTGGTGGCACTGTGGAGGGGGGTGTCCCAGTTAAAGAGGGCTATGAACAATTTATCCTACTTAAAATTAGTTGAACACTTGTTATAGTACTTAGATTCTGCTCCTTATTAAGTCAGTTGTTCAAGAGGAGAGACATAGTTTTACAGCTTGAATGATTACATCTTTTTAGAGCTAAATGTTGATTGTGTTAAAAAAAATAAAGAAAAAAAGGGAAGAATGATAATGCATGTCCCACATAGGTAAAAAGTAATCTTAGAGCCAACTCAGGTTGAGAATTTTGAGATACGTGGTCATTTTTTAATATTGCCAGTTAAATATGCTAAAGAGAAACACACATCTCTGTTTTCACTTCAAATTCATGACCATTAAGTCATTGGTCTTATCCTGTGATCTTACTGTCACTTTTCTAGTTAGTTCACTCTCTTGATGCTGGTGTGATTATTTCACACCTTCTCCTTTCCACTCAAATGTCCAATATCACCTCTCCCTTTTCACTCTCAGATGATAACCTTCCACCTTATACTTAACAGAAAACAGAAACAATCTGAAGAGAACTTCCATATATTTCTGCTCTCGTATCTGCCAACTGAATTACACCTTTGCTCACACTCTTTCCCTTTCTGGCCTATAATAGTAAAAGAACTATCAATACTTTTGAAAAAATTTAGTGCATTATAGATATATTTAATAACAATGGAATTCTTTCTGACATATTCATAAATGCCTGTAATGTAGTGTTCTCCACCTCAATCCCCAGTACTATTTCCTTTCCTCCCCTTCTTCCTTCTCCTGATCCCGTATAGTTTTCTATGCTAATAAATGACTCCCAGGTGTTTGAATCCCCTCCCCCAATAATACAATTGTTCTTAAATCTACATCAAGTAGATTAGCAAGTCCTGTCAACTCTACCTTGGAAATATTTCCCAAATCGAATTTCTTCTCATGATGCTTACTACCACCTACCCTGCTCAAAGCCATCAAATCGCTCGCCAAGATTATTGCAACCAACTCCTCACCACCTCCTGCTTCTGCTTCTACACAGAAAGCCCAAGGGATCTTTCCGGAGTTTGAATCAACTTCTTCTAACAGCTTTCCATCTGAATCAAAGTAAAATCTGAAGCCTTTGCCGTGGCCTGGGGGACTTTGCTTGCTGCCACTCTTGTCTGCCCTTGATCTCTTCAACAGGAAGAGAGCCTCTTTGCTTGCCCTCATTCACACCAAGCATTCTCCTGCCTCAGGGTCTTTGAACTCAGTTTTCTTTGCCAAAAATGCTTTTCTCCAACATGTATGTATGGGCTCAATTCCTTGCTTCCTTCAGGTCCTGCTCAGATGTCACCTTCCAAGAGTGATTGGAGATGGCTCCTGTGCTTACCATGGTCACTCCATCTCCTTTCATTGCTTTATTATTCCTTTTATCACTTCTCACCACTTGGTAAATTATCCACTTATTTGTTTATTGGCTCTCTCTCTTCCCAGGAGTACGTACGCTTGAGGGTAGGGACTTTCTGTTTTGTTTAGTTCTGTGTCTCCAGTGCCTGATTTATTGTTGGTACTTGTGCATCAAGGGCAAATGGCCAAGCAGCACATGCACCAGGCCTGCTGGAGCAGTGTTTATGGGGAAAGCTCACAGAGACAGCAGCAATAACAGGTCCCTTGTCACTCATTGCATTACAGGGCACTGCACAGAGATCTAGCAAGTACAGATGTTAGACTCCAGGAGAGGGTCCCTGACCCTTAGGCTATAGGCCTTTTAAGCTGCATGATTAGATGAGCATCATCCCCTTCCCTGGATACAAAAGCATTAAAGAGTGGCAGAACCTTGGCTCCAGTCCTGTCCTGACAGCTTGGTTTTGTGTTTGGGGTAACATCAGTCCTTTTCTTGCTCAGACAAGGGGCTGCAATTTTCCGCTGTGACAAGGCAATGGCAGAATTCACCACATAAGACTCCAAGATTAGGAATTCAGGACTCTTACCTCTAGTATCATGGGAGACTGTAGTCCAAGGCCATCTTTGACCAGGAAATCATTTTCTTTAATACTGGGTCATGGCCTGCTAAACTTTGTTGAAGGGCAACTCCTTTTCTGGTCATTCAGAGTTCAGGACAATCACCTGTACCCATCAGAACCCAAGCACTATAAGCACTCTCCAACTTAGGACCATGCTTTATGACTGACTGCATAAAACAATGAGTAGCAATGTTGGAAAAGGTGAGCAATATTGGAAATGTGTGGGGTTCATGATGAAGGATCTCATGCTGAGACCCTAACTGTCCTTCATATTGCACCTCAGATACTGTCTCCTGAATGGTTTTTTTTTTTTTTTTTTTTTTTTTTT
>NW_026000093.1:14357785-14363571 GCF_001458135.2 Marmota marmota marmota
CTTTTTTTTTTTTTTTTGTCTTTCTATAACTCACCATGTTTGGAATGAGAGATTCCATTGTTCCTTCCAGTGAAAGGCAACATTTGAGCTAAACAGGAAGAAAGGCACAAGCTCCCTCTACTTCTCCTTCTTTCTCTCCTCTGTTTCCCAGCAACTTCCTCTGGATTTGACGGTCTGGGGCTCAAAGCACCAACATTTCTTAAGAAGTCCACGGACTCTTTGGAACTCCCGCTCTTCCTCCCTTGGTTCTGCCTGTCAGGCTCTGTTGCTGGTAGCGGATGCTCCACTGTAGATGGCTGGCTTTCATCCTGGGCTCTTCTAGCCCCCAACATTCTTCTCTTGGGGCTGGTATTTTATACTCTGCTTCAATGAGTTGCTGTGAAAATCAAATCAGTTATACATGTGAAGCACTTAGTATATGCCTTGAACAGATCCAGTGCTGATATTTTAGGCATCGTTATTATTATTTACGTTATCCGCTGACTACTCTAATTTTATCCTCTCGGGTATTCTGAAGGTGAAAGAGCTTTTGCTTGTATGTAAGACTGGCCTCTAGTCTTTAACTCCAAGACTGATCTGAAAGTTAGCAGGATCAGCCAAAAGACTCATACTTATGTCTTTTTTCCATGGTGTTTCAAACTCTTGAAAAATAGAAGTCAAATATTAACATTTGTAACAACATGGGATATGAGTCCCCATGTAGAAAAGGACAATGTGGTGGCAAAGGGGCCTTTGGAGGATCTAATTCAGAGGGAAAATAAACTTTCGGACAGAAAGGAAAATAGTAAGAGAAAGTTCCTTTTCTGCTCTCATTGGCTGCATGGTAAGAGTTACTGGATATATTAATTCCTGCCTCAGGTGAAGTGGGTTAGGAATAAACTGACACCACCAGGTGTGGTTTCCCAGCAAGTGGACCATTTAGCAATCTACATGAAGCAGCCCAGGGAAGTGATCAGTGCATGGAATAGAGCAGAGGTGGGCTGCAGGGAAAGGCAAGGTGGACTCCCTGCTGCTTTCAAGACTCAGCAGCTGAGGAACAGTGAGGAGCCAAGTGCAGGTGCTAGGACCCCTCATGATCCTGCCTTCTCCCTAGGGAAACAGCAAACTCTCAATGCAGGTAAGTTTTCTAATGGAGTCTTCCTTACCTCTGTTTACACATTCACAACTGAATAGCAGAAAAAGTGGCCTTTCTCTTTAGTATGCTGATATGCTTTGTTCAACCTCAGAATTAAAGGTTTTGGTAAAAAACAAAACAAAACAAAACAAAAACCCTATAAACCAGTGGTCCTCAACTGGGTATGATTTTTGACAAAGTCCTGAAGACAGAGTTGTGGAATTAGTGTTTGTTATGGTATTCTCTCCCATTTGCAGCTACATATTTCTGTTTTTCACTTCATAATATAATATACCTCTGTGGTAAGGGATTCATCTGGAGTTTGAGATATTTTCATGAATTGTAGGAAAAGTGGGACAATGTCGGGGCGGGGGGAGGGGGCAGGAGGGCAGAGGGAGACGGTGGACATGGCTGGGAATATTTTACTAAGCTAATGCCTGGAGAAATTTGTAGAAAATTTAACAAATAGAAATGCCACATTTTATATAGCATACCTAGGTTTACAAAGTACTTTTTACTTCCATAATCTTATTTGCTTTTCAAAATAACTTCAAAGGAAACAGATTTTCATTTAGAATAGATTTTAATTTAAATTTCCATTTTGAATAAAAACTTGTATAGGTATTTACCTATTTGATATACACTGATTTATAGACATTTCTACTTATAAATGGAGTCTCTATCAGTTGGCTGATGGAAATAAGTTTTGCTTTAGCACCAAGTTTTAGAATGGGATTGGGACAAAAGAATGAAGTCTCAAAGTTTAATTAACTCTAGCATCAATGAATTACTTTTTAAATCTTATTAAGTCACAGTTATTTATCTTATGTAATTATTTTTTCTTTTGAATGCTTATAATTAATTAAACATATATAAGATTTTTGCAAACTTAAGAGCACTTTTTTTTTTTTTTAGCTTTCATTGGGTTGAGAATCTAATAAAATCTGTTAGGGAGGGCCTAGATATTTGGTTTGTGGTTTCTAATCTTTCAAACACATATTTTAGCATAAATGGCCTAGGAAAGATGGTCTTTAGAAGTGGAAAACTATGCATCTAAATATAAATGAAAAATACTTTTAGTATGGATAGATTTCATTATTGGGCTCATTTTGATGTCATCTTTGAGTTTGCCATTTTAACTACATTTGAATAGGTTTATTTCAAAGACAATATAGGAATATCATGTAACTTTATAGAAATTACTTATAGGAGAGTATTTTTGTGGAAGGATATTTTATTTGTAATTTCTAAGAGAGTATTCACCTATAGTGTTTACAGTCTGTGTGTCATGTCCATGTTATACATTTGCATGGTTGACATATGTTATGTACTGATAGTTTAGGAAAATACTTTAAAATCATCTAGGGTCCTTTTTAGGTAGTTATATCTCTTATTTCCAGTTTTGACTCAGTAATAATTACTTATGACCCAGAAATATAGATGTCACTGGGAATATTATCAAAATTTTGGACAAAATAACATAATAGTTCTGTCTGCATATAAAGGAAAGAATTGGCTGTTGAATAAGTTGGTCTGCTTCTGCTTGGCTTTTCTGCTCTGAAACAGAGCCTTGAAATCTTGGATAATATAAATGATCATACAATTTGCTTTGGATGTTTGATTATGAGAATATCGTTTCTACACTGAGAGCGTGACACTTTCAATCATGTCTTGGATTTGTAAATATAGAAACAATGTTCTTAACATGGTGTGCTTGTCATTTAGAAGCAGAGCCAATTACTTAGATTTTGTTCTTAGTCTAGAGACAGTATGCTAATCAGGGATAGAGAAAAAAACGTGGAGGAGAAATGTCTGATGAGAATGAAGAGGGCCCTCATGGTTTAGGAATAAGTTCTTCTGTATTTTTATTGGGTGGATGGTAACCCTAGAGTTGGGGAAGAAACAGTGAAAGGAAGGGTAAAAGGGTAGGGGAGGAGAATATGAAAGAACTCAGCTAAACCCCTTTTCATATATTCATTATTGAATTCTTTTTTAAAAAAAAAGAACAACAAAAAACCTGGGCATTCTCCTAAGAACCATTGCCCTGCTATGTTTTTTTCAATTTCAGAATTTTTAATACCATAAACCAGTAGTTCTCAATCAGAAGCAATTTTGGTAATGTTGGAAGACATTTTGGGTTGTCATAGTTGAGGGGAGGTGCTATGGGCATTTGGTGCTTAGACACCAGGGATGCTGCTCAGCATCCAGTGGTATGCAGGATAATCCCCACTTCAAAGAATTGTCCAGCTCAAAATGTCAATAGTGTTATGGTTAAAATCTTTCTTTAAACAAGCCTTCAGTCATATTTTTCTCAGGCACTTATGGGTGTGACTAATGCTGTGTTCAAAGTACTATGATATAAGTACCTCATAGAGATGATTATAGTAGATCATTTTTTCCTGGTTATGTTTTCTTGTCCTTTTTCCTTTCCCATAATAGGAGGCAGCATTGCAAAACTGCATGTTAGAGTCTGTAAACAAGTCTGGATGGCGCCTGGCATTTTGCCAGAGGGAGTGGTTTGTGAAGTAACGCCATCAAGCCACTAAGTGTGGAGATTCCTTATTGGTTGACTGCTGTATTGAGTTTATGTTAATTAGATAAGCTATGTGGAATGTATAAATACCTCTGTTGTCCTACAATAAACGGCTTTCACTCCTGCTGTATTGATCTACACAAGTTGTTCGTCACCCCCTGGTTATTTTGCTGCAGCCGGACTGTGGCAACTGCACTCATGTGCTTTGGGGCAGCTGGTTCTGTCATGTGATGATCATGAGAACCTATGTAATGAGTGGGTGCTAGGATTAAATGTGATCATAGATATTAGGTGTACTGAGTGAATATAAATATCAGCTATAATTTAACCAGCAGAGGGACTTTGGAAAAGTTAACCTCTATTGTCAATGGAATAAAAATGAGACAATGAGGATTAAATGTTAAATACTTAGCCAATTGTGTGGCACAAATATGTGTTCGACACCTGCTATGGTTCAGATACATGGTGTCCTCCCAGAAGCTCATGTATGAAACAATGCAAGAGAGTTCATAGGTAAAATTGGGTTATAAGGGGTTTAACATAATCAATGCATTAGTTCCCTGATAGGGATTAATTTGGTGGTAACTGTAGGCAGACAGGGTGTGGCTGCAGGAGGTGGGTCCCTGGGGGTTGGTGTTTTGGGGGTTTTTATTTTGTATGAAGAGGACAGCTCTCTTTGTCTCTGCTTCCTGGTAATTCCCAAGCTGCTTTCTTCCACCATATTTTTCCACCATGATGATCTGCCTCATTAAAGACCCTGAGGAATGGAATTGGCCATCTATGGACTAAGACCTCTGAAACCGTGATCCCCCAAAATTCACTTTTCCTCCTCTAATTTTTCTTGTCAGGTCTTTTGGTCACAGCAGTGAAACAGCTGACTAAAACAACACCTAATAGTTGCTATTGCTATATGTCATGATTATTTACTTCCAGTGATGTATTTATGACCACAGTTAAAGGTAGAAATCACTGGAAGTAGTATGATATTAAGAAAATGTATCATCTGAGGCCACAGAAAGCTATATAGGTAGCCATGGACAAGTACAAGTTGTATTGCTCTGAATAGCTTGGACTCCAGCTTCCATTTGAGAGTATTAAGTGAAACAGCAAGTTGAGAACACCGGGCATATGTGAAGTGTTCAGTAAATTTTAGTTTCCCTTTCAGCCTAGCAGAAGGGCCTTCGTGAGTAGTTTCTGAACTAGAATATTGTTTTAGCCTAGATCCTTGAAAGCAGAACCTGAAATAAAAGGCTCATGTGTGGATATTTTGAAATGCAACCAAAGGGAGCAGAAGTGAAGAACAAGGAAACCCAGAAAGCCAATAGAGAAGGTGCTAGTAAGTAGTCACTTTCTGGATGAGAATTCTCAGAGCCTAGGAAATGAGTCTCAGAAATGTCCTTTCAGGGGAAGGGAGGAGAGAGCATTTCCTCTTTGGCTTCTGTTCTTCACTGGCCAAGAGTAGGCACTATAATTCTGGATGCACACATGAAAAGGCCAGTGGGTTCCCTTGGAATGTCATGCTCTGGCATAAATTCCACTTAGGAAGGGTTCCATGTTAGACATCCAAGGCAGGATGCTGTTAGATTGCAGCTGAGCAAAGCTCCTCAAAGTTGGGTAAAACTTTTTCCTCAGGAAAGACTGCACTAATAAATGGAGCCAGTTGAATCTGAAGTGTTGCCTGAGAGGTATCCAATTCACCTTTTTGATGTCTCAGTTATAGTTGGTCAAATTCATATGAAAAAGGTTTTATGAAAATCCTATCAAGTAATGCACTATGCAAATAAGCATTATTCAAATTAATAAAAAGACAACAGCAAAGCTTACTTTGGGCAGTAGAACTAACATGACAGAATGATATCAGTTTCATGATTCATCTTATAATAATAGTTTTTTTTTTTAAATTTTTTATTGTGGGTTGTTCAAAACATTACAAATTTCTTGACATATCATATTCCACACTTTGATTCAAGTGGGTTATGAACTCCCACCTTCACCCCATACACAGATTGCAGAATCACATCAGTTACACATCCATTGATTTACATATTGCCATACTAGTGTCTGTTGTGCTCCGCTGCCTTTCCCATCCTCCCCCCTCCCCCCTCCAACCAAAATAACACAAAAACACAAACACACACA
>NW_026000093.1:14367613-14401786 GCF_001458135.2 Marmota marmota marmota
AACGGCGGCTCTGCCCTGCCCCTCCTTCCACGCCCATGTACCACTGGGTCGCAGGTCTGCCCACCTTGCAGGTGCGGGTGGCGGCTCCGCTCCGCCCCCTCTCCAACTGGGGTCACGCGGTCACCACGCTGGCGAGCCGCTGGGCCTGCTCCGGGCGCTGGCGGCGGCCCGGCTCCTATAATAATAATTTTAAAATGTTATCTATACAGATGCTCAAGCTCTATGTAATTTTTTTTTGCATTAGCTTTTTAAGTTAAATTATTTATTCTAATTTGTTATACATGATGACAGAATCAAATTCATTTCATATTATACATATAGAGCATAATTTTTCTTTTTAAAATTTTTTAGATGTTGATGGACCTTTATTTTATTCATTTATTTATATGCAGTGCTGAGAATCAAACCCAGTGCCTCATACATGCTAGGCAAGTGCTCTACCACTGAGCCATAACCCCAGCCCCTAGTACCCAAAGTATTTTCACACCATTCGTGTCCTCATACATGTACTTAGGGTAATGATGTCTAACTCATTCCGCCATCATTCCTACCTCTTTGCCCCCCCTTCCCCTCTCTCCACTTTGCCCTATCTAAAGTTCCTTCATTCCTCCCATGCTCCTTCCCCCACCCCATCGCCATTATGAGTCAGCATCCTCATATCAAAGATAACATTCAGCCTTTGTTTTGGGGGGATTGGCTTATACCACTTAGCATTATCTTCTCCACTCCATCCAATTACCTGAAAATGCTATGATTTTATTCTCTTTTAATGTTGAGTAATGTTCCATTGTGTATATATACCAAAGTTTCCCTATCCATTCATCTACTGAGGGGCATCTGGGTTGGTTCCACAATTTAGCTATTGTGAATTGTGCTGCTACAAACATTGATATGGCTGTATCCCTGTAGTAAACTGTTTACAAGTTCTTTGGGTATAAACAGAGGAGTGGGATAGCTGGGTCAAATGATGGTTCCATTTCCAGTTTTCCAAGAAATCTCCATACTGTTTTCCATAATGGCTGCACCAATTTGCAGTCCCACCAGCAATGTATGAGTGTGCCTTTTCCCCCTACATCCTTGCCAACACTTAATTGTTGTTTGTATTCTTAATAGCTGCCATTCTGACTAGAGTGAGATGAAATCTTAGAGTAGTTTTGATTTGCATTTTTCTAATTGCTAGAGATGTTGAATATTTTTTCATATGTTTGTTGATTGATTGTGTATCCTCTTCTGAGAAGTATCAGTTCCTTGGCCCATTTATTGATTGGGTTATTTGTTTTTTGGTGTTAAGGTTTTTGAGTGCTTTATATATCCTAGAGATTAGTGCTTTATCTGATGTGCTTGTGGTAAAGATTTGCTCCCATTCTTTAGGCTCTCTATTCACCTCACTGATTGTTTCTTTTGCTGAGAAGAAAGCTTTTTAGTTTGAATTCATCCCAATTATTGACTCTTGGTTTTAATTCTTGTGCCACAGAAGTCTTATTAAGTAAGTTGGGGTCTAATCCCACATGATGAAGATTCGGGCCTACTTTTTCTTCTATTAGATGCAGGATCTCTGCTCTAATTCCTAGGTCCTTGATTCACTTTGAGTTGAGTTTTGTGCATGGTGAGAGATAGAGGTTTAATTTCATTTTGTTGCATATGGATTCCCAGTTTTCCCAGCACCATTTGTTGAAGAGGCTATCTTTTCTCCAATGTACATTTTTGGTGCCTTTGTCTAATATAAGATAACTGTAGTTATGTGGGTTAGTCTCTGTGTCTTCTATTCTGTACCATTGGTCTACAGATCTATTTTGATGCCAATACTATGCTATTTTTTGTTTGTTTGTTTGTTTACTATTGCTCTGTAGTATAGTTTAAGGTCTGAAATAGTAATGGTACCAGAATCATTTTTCTTGCTAAGGATTGCTTTGGCTATTCTGGGTACCTTATTTTTCCAGGTGAATTTTATGATTGCTTTTTCTATTTCTATGAGGAATATCGTTGGGATTTTGATTGGGATTGCATTGAATCCGTATAGTGCTTTTGGTAGAATGATCATTTTGACAATATTAATTCTGTTTATCCAATAGCAAGGTAGATCTTTCCATCTTCTAAGGTCTTCTTTAATTTCTTTCTTTAGTGTTCTATAGTTTTCATTGTAGAGGTCTATCGCTTCTTTCATTAAGTTTATTCTCAAGTATTTTTTTTGAGGCTATTGTAAATGGGGTTGTTTTCCTAATTTCTCTTTCAGAGGATTTGTCACTGATGTACAGAAATGTCTTTGGTTTATGGGTGTTGATTTTCTATCCTGCTACTTTGCTGAATTCATTTACTAGTTCTAGGAGATTTCTGATGGAATGTTTTGGGTTTTCTAGGTATAGAATCATATCATCTGCAAACAGTGATAATTTGAGCTCTTCTTTTCCTGTCCATATCCCTTTAATTTCTTTAATCTGTCTGATTGCTCTGGCTAGAGTTTTAAGAACTATAATAATTAGAAGTGGTGAAAGAGGGCGTCCCTGTCTTATTCCAGTTTTTAGAGGGAATTCTTTCAATTTCTCTCCATTTAGAATGATGTTGGCCTGGGGCTTAGCATAAATAGCCTTTACAATGTTGATGTATGTTCCTGATATCCCTAGTTTTCTTGCATTTTGAACATGAAGGGATGCTGTATTTTATCAAACGGTTTCTCTGCATCTATTGAGATGATTATATGATTTTTATCTTTGAGTCTGTTGATGTGATGAGTTACATTTATTGATTTCTGTATGTTGAACCAACCTTGCATCCCTTTGCATTGGCTTTTATAATGCATTTAAAATTATAGGTTAATATCTCAAATTGCATCTTCAATTGAGATGACTCCTTTCTCTGTCCATTTTGAAACAATTTTTTAAAATCATAGCAATCCTTATTTGAAGCAGAGATGTTGCTCAGTGGTAGAGCATGTACTTGGCATAGGCACCAATGCCTAAGTTCTATTCCTAGTATCACTAAAAATATTTTTTAAAGCCATTTTGATTTGTGCTGGACATAATCTCTATCATTTAAATGTATAGTTTCCAATCTACTCCAATCTTATTTGTGTTTCTGTCACTCAATTAAATACAAAAGTAATTTGGTGTCCTCCATATTACCAAGTTCAATGAACATTTCTGGTCTTCATTTTACCTGGTGTCTTGAAACCAGGGATGGTTGCTCTTCCTTCTTGCTTGAAACTCTCTTTTCTTTTGGCTTGTAACACCACACTATCTGGTCTTCCCCCATACTTCTTGGGCTATACCCTGTAATTCTCTTTTGCAGCATAATACTTGAACAACTAGCCATTAAATGTGAATTTTTCTCAAAGCTCAGAACTTATTTATTTTCATTCTACCTTTTTTCCCCAACTGATTTTGTTCACATGCAAATACCAGTCCAAATGCTACCCAAACACAAGTGGTTCAAAAGACTCCTAATTTACTTTTTACTTGGTACCTCCACTTAGGTATCTCAATGGCCCATCAAATTCAGCACATCCCAAAACAATGTCATGACATTTTCTTTTCCAAAACTTGGTTCTCTTGTTTCCTCAGAATATGACATGACATCACTGTTGCCTTGAATGTCATGCTTGACAACTCCCTCACTTTCATACTTCATGTTCCATTTGTTGTCAAGTCAGAGCCAGTTCATTCCTGAATTCTTTCTTGAATTTACTCATTTCTCTTTACCCTTGACCATCTACTACTCTTTCTCTCAAGGACCGTCTCCAAGTCTACTGCATTTCTTCTAGTAGAACACAATCTCTTTTCACCCTTTCTAGGCTCGTTCCCATCCATCCCCCACATGGCTGTCAGAACAATCTTTTCAAAACATTCATCTTATCATGACATTGCTCAGCATTCTGGTTTTCACATAGATGTTGTTTAATAAATATTCACTGAAGGAATACCTGGTATATTTTTGCCTCTATTTGACTTTCAATGAAAAGCTGCTAAACATAATTTTAATGACATTAGAAATAGCCTCAGAAATAGAACTAATTAAATAAACCAGTAAAACTCATTATTTAAAAAATAAATTCTATTGAGATATGATTTATACTTAATGCAATCCAAATTTTAAGTAGGATTAAACCAGTGTATACACATTTGTAGCCACAATCATAATCAATACATAGAATATTGCCAACATGGTAGAAACCTCTCTTCTCTTCTTTACCACCTTAAGGTTAAATACTGTTCTGATGTCTACCACCTCACAGATTTATACACTATGTACTCTTTTTTTTTTAAGAGAGAGAGAGAGAGAGAGAGAGAGAGAGAGAATATATTTTTTGTAGATGGACTCAACACAATGCCTTTATTTTTATGTGGTGCTGAGAATTGAACCTGGGTCCCGCCAGTGCTAGGCGAGAGCTCTACCAGTGAGCCACAATCCCAGCCCACACTATGTACTCTTGAGTCTGATTTATTTCTCTCCATGTTGAATCTGAGAAATTCATACATGCTATTGAGTATATCATTTACTCATTTTTAAAAAGTTCTGTGTAATAGTTAATTGTTTAAATACACTGAAACATGTTCATCTATTCCCCTGTTGATGGATATTTGGGTTTCCAAATTTGAATTTTATGAATATATCTGCAATGAGCATTCTTGTGTGAGTAATTTTGCAGATACATGTTTTTGTTTTTTTCTTGGATAAATATCTAGTAATGGGATTTCTGGGACATATGGTAAGTATATGTGTAGTGTCATATAATATGCCAAACTGTTTTAAAGTGGTTGTGCCATTGAACATTTCCACCAAAATATATGGGGATTCTAATTACTCCATATCTCATCAACCCTTGGTATTTTTAGTCAGTTTAATTTTAGAAGTGGGGATACATGACTTTCTGGTAAATTCTTTTTTTTTCTCATTATGAAATACCTCTACTTGTCCCTGGAAATGCTTATCTTTTTGAAGTCCACTTTGGTATTAATTCAGCCACTCAGCTTATTGTTTACATTTCATTATACATCCATTATACATCCATACTGTTTCTATAATGGATGTGCTCTCAACATTTTTGCATCTTTACATTTAAACTGTTTCTTGTGTATAGCATGAAGTTAGGTTTTACTTCTTCCTTGTAATTGGATTGTTTAATCCATTTACATTTCATGTACTTATTGATATATTTATGATATGTCTGCCATCTTGCTATTTATTTTCTATTTGTTCCAATTCTTTTTGATTCCTCTGTTAATTTCTTGTTTTTTAATTCAAGTACTTTTTGTATTCATTTTATTTTTATGTTGTGTACTGATTTTTTAGCTAATTTATCTATTTTATTTATTTATTTATTTATTGTTGTGTTTTCATTAAAAATTCCCCCAGCCTTATTAAGGCATAATTGACAAAACTGTATTCTTTATTTGTCATTTGTGGCATATAACATGGTGTTTTGATATATGTATATACAGCAAAAAAGATTAAATCAAGGTAATTAACATCCATTGTCTCATGTTGGCTCACAATTTTATATGGAAAGAACATTTAAGATCTATTCTCTTAGAAATTTCTAGATGTACAATACATTATTATTAACTATAGTCACCATGCAGTGCAATAGATGTACAGAACCTCTTCTGTCATTCTAACTGAAACTTTGTACTCCCTAACTAACATTTACCTGTTCTATGAACAAACTCCTAGATCTAGCCCCTGGTAACTGCCATTCTGCTTCTACATCTTTGACTTTTCTAGATTCTACCTATAAATGATAATGGAGTCTTTCTGTGCCTGGCATACTTCACTTAGTGTAATGTCCTCAAGGTTTATCCATGTCTTTGCAAATGATAGCAATTCCTTTTTTTTTTTTAAGGATACAAGTATCCCATTATATATACCACAATTTCTTTATTCATGTATCTGTCAATGGACATGGATTCCACATCTTGGCTATTCTTCAACATATTTATTTCATTCCCTTGGGATGTAGATCCAGAAGTGGGTTTCCTGGATAACGTGGAAGTTCTGTATTTAATTTTTTGAGGACCCTCCATACTGTTTCTATCATGGATGTGCTATTTTTTTTTAGCTAATTTGCTGATTAATATTTTAGTGACTGCTCTAAGAATTATATTATGTAACAATAGCTAAATTATGAAATCAACTCTGATGCCTGTCAATAGATGAATGGATCAAGAAATTGTGGTATATATATACAATGTAGGTCTACTCAGCCATTAAAAAGAATGAAATTATGGCATTTGCTGGTAAATGGATGGAAATGGAGAATATCATGCTAAGTGAAATAAGCCAAACTTAGACACTCAAAGGGTGAATGCTTTCTCTAATATCTGGAAGCTACAGTAAAATAAAGGAAAGGGAGAGGGAAGGATCGGATTACATAAAGAACTAATTAAATACAAATTAATAGTTGACGGAAAGGAAGTCTAGTAGACTAAAGAAAGGAGAAGGATAGGGGGAGAACACAGGGGAAAAGAGGGAATCATGAACTGAACTTGATTTCTATGCCTGTGTGAGTATGTTGAGATGAACCCAACTACTATATTTAACCATAAAAAAGATAGGCAAAAAAATTATAATATGCATTCCTCACCTATAGTCTACTCAGAATTAGTTGTCAATTATTCATTGTTAAGTTTTGGAGAAGAGTTGTCCCCCTAAAACTCATGTGTGAGACCAATGTGAGAAAGTTCAGAGGTGAAATGATTGGGTTACTAGAACCTTAACCTAATCAGTGCATTAATCCACTGATATGGATTAACTAGATGTAACTGTAGGCAGATAGGGTGTGGCTGGAAGAACTAGGTCACTGGGAGATGTGTCATTGGATTTATATTTTGTCTCTGGTGAGTAGAGCGTGTTCTCTCTCCCTCCCATTTTCCCTCTCTCCCCTCCGCCTCTCTCCTTCCTGTTTACTATATCCTGAGCTGTTTTCCTCCACCATACTCTTCGGCCATGTTGTTCTGCCTCATCTTGGGCCCAGAGCTATGGAGTTGGCTGTCTATACACAGAGACCTCTGAAACTGTGAGTCCCAAATAAACTTTTCCTCCTCTAAAATCATTATTATGATAAAAAAAACAACTGACTAAAATAATCACCTTATATAAAAAAGAGAGCCTTTAACATTATAAATCTAATTTCCCCTCCTCCATCTTCTGTGCTATTTATTGTTGCTTATATTTTGTTTTACATATGTCATAAGCCCCTAAATTATTGTTAATATTTTGTCTTAAACAGTATGTTGTCCTTTAAGAAAAATTTAAAAAGAAAAAAATGTAGGTCTTTATATTTACCTACACATTTTCCATATGTGGTACATCTTATGCCTTCATATAGATCCAAGTTTCCATCTGGTATCATTTTTCTTGAACCTGGAGATTTCTTTATTTATATATGTGTATGTTTTCTTTTTTAGAGTTTCCTGTAACTCAGGTCTACTGTTGATTTTTTTTTCTAGCTTTTGTTTATCTGAAAATGTCCTTAAGTTATTCTAATTTTTAAAAGATTCTTACTGAATATAGAATTCTAAATTGACCATTGCTTTCTTTTAATTTTCTTTACTTGGCCTTTACTGATTTTATAGAGAAGTTGGACATTTGAGTTATTTAGCTTTTTTAGCTTGGATCAAAATATATGTCAAGAACAATTTGGAAGAAGAGTTTATTTTGTATCGTGGTTTGGAGGTTTCAGTCTATAGTTGGCTGACTCCATTGCTCTGGGCCATTGCTTTGGGCCTGAGGTGAGTCAGAATATCATGGTGGAAGGGCATGGCAGAGGAAATTGGTTCAGCTCATGGCAGCTGGAAAGCAAAGAGAGAAAGAGAGAGAGCACATGAGGAGTTAGGGATAAGGTATAATCTTCAAGGGCATGCCCTAAGTGACCTACTTCCTCCTGCTACATACCTCCTGCCTATAGTTACCCACCTCATAGTCCATTCAACACTTAATCCATGGAATTAATTTATGAATTAATCCACTGATATGGTTATAGTTGTCCTTATCATATTACCTCTGACATTCCAGTATTACCTAACACTTGAGCTTTTGTGGGGGGGTATCAAAGATTTGAACAGTGACATTATTATAATTGTTGTCACCCCATGTGTAATAGGCTGTTTTCTCTTTATTTTGGATTTTAAGCAGTTTGATTCCGAAATAACTGGATGTGGTTTTTCTTTTATCTTATTTAAGGTTCATTAAACTTCTTGGGTTTGTAGGTAATTTTAAAATCAAATTATACCAAAACTTAATGGCTTCAAACAGTAACAACTATTAAATCAGAATTCTGTAGGTCACGAGTCTGGGTGTGGCTTGGCTGTGGTCTTCTGGCTCTGATCTGTTACAAGGCTGCCATATGCAAGGCTAGACTGGGAAGGATACACTTCCTAGCTTACTCCTGTGGTTGTGGGTAGGATTCAGTTCCTTGTGGGCTTTTGAACTAAGACTTTAATTTTCATGAACTGATGACTTGTTTGGCCCTTTGTTGTGTGGCCTCTGCATTTGGAGGTAGGTCCTGTGAGATAGTGATAAAGTTTAAGAGTCCATTAGTGTGGAACCCTGATCCAAAAGGATTAGTGCCCTTATAAGAAGAGGAAGAGATGACAGAGCACTCTGTATGGATGCTGAAAGGAAAGGTCCTGTGAAGTTAAAGTGGCTATCTGTAAGCCAGGAAGTGATTTCTCATTAGAAACTGAATTGAATCATACCTTGATTTTGGACTTTCTGGTTTCTATAATTCTGAGAAATAAATTTCTAAGCTAAATAATATACTCATTACCTCATTTAATAATCTTTTTTTGGTGGTAAGAACACTTAAAATCTACTCTTTTAGCAATTTTTGTTAATTATAGCCATTAACTATAGTTACTGTAATGTAAGTCCCTATGTTTTCCTAAACCAATTTTATAGTATTATATTTTACATTTAAATGTATGATTCATTTTGAGTAGTTTTGTATAATGTGTGATGTTTAGGTTACAGTCTTGTTTTATTTATTTATTTATTTTATAATTGACTTATGGATATCCAGTTGCACCCAGACCACTTGTTAAAAATACTGTACTTTCCTCTATTGAATTGCTTTTTCATTTTTGTAAAAAAAAAAAAAAAAATTCAACTGACTGTATGTGTGTGGAACTATTTCTGGCTTCTTTGTTCTGTTCTTTTGATCTATGTGTCTGTCCATCAGCCAGTGTCACATCGTCTTGATTACTGTACATATCTTGAAAGCAGATAAAGTGGTACTTCATTCTTCTTTATCAAATTGTTTTAAATATGTTAAATCCTTTGTTTTTCCATAAATATTGTAGAATAATCTTGTCTTTAGCTGTTAAAAATCTTGGTGAAATTTGATTAGGAGTTATGTCTCTGTTTATTAGACTTTTGATTTCTCCCATCAATGTTTTTTAGTTTTTGATACACAAATCTTATGTCTTTTGTTGAATTTATATGTTACTATTTCAATTCTGAGCAATCATAAATGATATTATAATTTGAATTTTGATTTTTGTGTGTTCGCTGCTAGTTGGCAAAAAAAATAACCACAGTGTTTTTTGTATTGATCTTATAATCTGTGAACTTGCTAAACTTAATTATTAGTTCTAGCAACTTGTAGATTTCCTTGTGATTTTCTAGTGCATAAATGGAAGGTTTATTTCTTCCTTTTTAATCTGTGGGATCATTCTTTCCTTTTATTGCCTTATTGCACTGGCAAAAATCCCAGCACAATGTTGAATAAGAAGATAAGACACCTCTGCTTATTCCCATGTTAGTCAGCTATCCATCATTGAGCCAAAATGCCTGAGAACATCAATTTAAAAGGAGGAAACATTTGTTTTGGCTCACAGTTTCAGATGTTTCTGCTCATGACTGGCTGGCTCTCACATTCCTGGGTATGTGGTAAGGCAGAACATTATTGTGTGGAGGGCATGGTGGAGCAAAACTGCTCACTTCATGGAGACCAGGCATCAGAAAGGAAAGAGAGAGAGAGAGACAGACAGACAGACAGACAGACTGGGAAAAAATATATCCTTCAAGGACATGCCTCTAGTGATCTGCTTTTTCCAACCAAGTCCCACCTCCTAAAGTTTCTATCACCTCCCAATAGCTCATTAAATTATGAATTCATAAATGGATAATACCATTGATGAGATCAGAGTCTTCATGATCCTAGTACCTCTCAAAGTCCCTACCTCTGATAATTGCTTCATTGGGTACCAATCCCTTAACACACAAGCCTTTGGGGGACATTTAAGATCCAAACCCAAAGAAAGTAATTAACATTTAAGTCAGAATTTGAGTGAAACAGATTGTTCTCCATAACATGACCTTATTCAATCAGGTGAAGGTCTTAAGAGGAAACACTAGGTCCCTAGAACAAATGGAGGTTCTGCCTCTGCAGTGCTTGAGGAGTCAAGACTGCAACATCAATTCTTTCCTGTTCTGAATGCCTTGCAGATTTCAGAATTTCCAGCCGCATAACCATATGAACCAAATTGCTAAAAGAAACCTCTAACTCTCCTACTTACACACGCATGCACACATACACACACACATATGCACACACCCTCCCTGTTTGTTCTGTTTATTTGGGGAATGCTAATTTTTTTTAAAGCTTGCTTTCCTATTTTTATGGAGAAGATTTTATAAAATTGGTATTAGTCATTTAAAATTTAGTAAAATTCAGTGAAACCATCTGAGTCTAGAGTTTAATTTTGGGGGAGTTTTCAAATTAAAGAATTCAATTTCCTTAATAATTTAACATGTTGAAATAACTTTTGATTGAGTGAATTGTGGTAGATTTTGTTCTTCGAAGAATTTGCTTTTTAATTTCACTGACATCTTTTATCTTTATTTTCATCCTGCTTGGTTTGGATTTATTTGGTCCTTTTTTTTTTTTTAAGTTCTTGGGGTGGGAGTTTAGATTAAGGACTGGATTTTCTAATAGATATCATTTGTAATAGAAGTTTCCCTGTCAGCACTACGTACCTACATTCCAGAAATTTTGAAACGTTGTATTTTCATTTTCATTACATTCCGTATACTTTGTCTTCCTCTTTGTCCCATGGATTATATATGTGTATTTGTTTACAAGCCTTTGAAGATTGTCCTGTCATCTTTCTGTTTCCGATTTCTAGTTTGATCCCTTGTCAAGGAAGAACACACTATGCATGATTTAGATTCTTTTAACTTTGTTGAGGTTTGTTTTGTGAAGCATTGTACAGTTTATCTTGATAGATGTTTTGTGGGAACTTGAAATGTACCTGTATTCTATTGTTGGGCTGAACATTCTATAAACATCAGTGAGCTCTTATTGGCTGATGGTGATGTTGAGTTTCATATCCTTGCTGATTTTCTATTGTATTCTTCCTTCCATTGTTGAGAAATGGGTGTTGAATTAGAGTTTCCAACTGGAATTGTGGATTTGTCTATTTCTCTTTTCAGTTATATTATTTAGCGTCTCATATTTTTCAGTTCTATGATTTATTTTAATTGAAGAAATAGAAAAATATTATGTCTATTCTAGAAGAATATGTTCTTTCACTTCAATTTTTTTTTTGTCAATCTCCACCAAAAACAAAAACCAGAAAACCCAGAACTGCTTTTTTTTTAAAATTGGGATTTCAATTAAATTAAAAATCTATAGTTTAATTTGGGTGAGTTGACTTTTTAAAATACTGAGTTTTACAGAGCACAAACTTGGCATATCATTTCATTCATTTAGATCTCCAACTTTTCCAAAGAATGTTTTAGAGTTTCTGTTTAGTCTGATTAAACATCCTTACTTAATTTTTCTCTTAGGTGATTGATAGTTTTGATATTACATACAGTATCTTCTAAAAATATTATATTCTATCTTTCTATGTCTTCTGCATGGAAATAAAATCTATTTCTTATAAATACTATGTATCCAGTAACAAAAGATGGCACAATGATGATAAATTATCAAAGTTAGTAATAATTTATTGTAGATTCTTTCAGAATTCAACATATATTTCATATCATTTGCATCTTCTTTCTAAATCTCATATCTTTAGGTTATTTTTCTTGCCTTTGTTGCACTGGCTGTAAACTCTACCATTATCTTAATTAATGGCGGATAACAGACATCCTGGCTTCATTTTTAGCCTCTGAGAGAAAGCTTTCAACATTTCACCATTAACTAAGTTGTTTGTTGTAATTTTTTGTTTTTTTTTAAAGGTATCCTATATCATTTTAAGGAAGTTTTCAAGTTCTCTTTGACTCCTAGTTTGCTGGAGAGCTTTTATTATGACAGTTTTCTTTCTGCATCTGTTTATATGATTCATTCCCTTTGTTTTATTGATATATTAAATAACAATTTTTGTTTATTAATTTATCTATTTTTACACTGCTTGGGGATTGAACCCAGCAAATGCCCTAGCACTGAGCTATAACTCCATTCCGGATAAATTTTGTAAAAATGTTAATCTGACTTTGTGTTCCTAGAATAAATCTAACTTGTTAATGATGAATTATATTATTTTATATATCTGTATTCAATTTAGTAGTGGTCTCATCAAAAATTTGCCTCTATATTAATAAAAATCTACTAATCTGTAATTTTTCTTATAATGTTTTTTGTCAGATTTTGTGTTAATGTTATTCTCTTTGGGAAGTATTTCTTTTATTTTCTTTCTTGGGAGAGAATGGCAAACTAGATGGTATCTCTGGTATTCAAACTGTGCTGCCCAGCTAGAATGTCTACACTTTTAATTAGAGTGAGGTCTTGATTCGCTTCTGAATTACTTCCTTTCCCTCTCTCACTCTCTGTCTTGTTCTCTCTGTTTGTCTCTGCCGCTCTCTCTCTCTCTCTCTCTCTCTCTATGCATACCTTGAGTTCCAGTCTCCATGGGGGAACATGAAGTAGGTTAGCAACCCTCATACATGCACTAGATTGCATTCAAGGAGAGGAATCCTGGTCGTAGGGAGCTCTACTCTCTTCCCATGGGCTGTTAGCCTGCCTGACTACCTTTCCTCTGGAGGGAGACCTACCTCTATCCTGGGCTCCTCAAACACATTCCAATAAAAGTGGAGTCAGTGCTTTGGTTGAAAAATGTGCACAAACATGAAATCTTTGGAGAATTATGTCTTGGCTCCATTCTTGCCTTCTTTCTATCCTTTCTGTCCTAAAATCATTTAGGGTTATTTCCTCTCTTTTCCTAAAAGAATCTGGACCCTAACTTAAAAAATTAAAAAGTTAGACTATTCCTTTCTCTATTATTTTAAATGAATAAATTCCTAGTTTGTACCAACACTATGACCCCATTGGCAAACATTCCTCATACCAAGTTATCTTTATTTGAAGCTGATTAGGCCAGTTTTTTTGAGCAGAGAAGCAGATCTCCACTAATTGTCCCAGTGACAGAAAACCTACAGCCCTTGCATGATGTGGCCCTGCCTCCATCACTGCCTTATATCCATCAGTCCATGTTCCATGCAGATGCCTTCTTTCAATTTTTATGTCCTTTCTAGCTTCAGGGACTGAACACACAGTTTTCTCTGCTAAGGCTGCCCTCCGCACACCCCACAGATTGATAGCTCCTTCCTAGGTTCTCAGTCCCTGCACCATGCCTTCACAGACATCTTCTCTGACCCCCATATCTTGGGATCAGAATGTTCACTTTCTCCCCACCTATTTCTTAAGTAGTCTTTTCTTATTCTTTGTAATATTGAATTACAATAGTAAGAAAGTTAGTTTTATAAAGTTTGTTTCTCATGATAGCATAGGAACTCCCTGTAGGCAGACACTGTTGATCTTCTTCATGGTGACCACACAGTAAGGAGTTATTACATGTTTTTGAATGACTTCATTCTCTAAATTTCTCAATAGCCATTTGAGGACGTATACATATTACTGTACTTTTGGCATTGATAAATAGATTGACATGATGAGTACTTTTGTCTCTTCACAAGGTTCCATTGAGTTCATCTCTACCTATTCCATCTGTATCACTGCAATCTTACCTGACCTTCATCCACATGCATCTCCTAATAGGCTTAGAGTTCTCACAAAGTAGGAGGAGGTGGATATATGGATAATGAAAGGTATGATAGATCATGGATGATTGGTGATACTCGAAATAATTAATTGCTATATGTATGTCTATATAAAATATACTACAATAAATATAAAAAATATTTACTGAATGTTTAGTGTATGCTGGACACTGCTGAATAATCTATACATCTTCATTTAGTTTGCATAACCAACATTATTATATAGTTCAACTGTTATCACCATTTTTTGAGTAAAAAAAAGTTGAGTCTTGGAGAGATGAAATAACTCTCTCATGTCACATAACCAAAAAGTGGCAGAAATAGGATTTGAATCCCTGACAGCATGGCTCCAGAATCCATACCCCTGTTTAGTGGGCCACAGATTGCCTTTACCATGCCTACTCTTAGTTAAAATATGGAAGGTCTGTAAAGATTGTAAAGTAGTATATTTTATGTAATTCCAGCTCTAAATAAGTAGTTTATTTTATCTAATTCCAGCTCTAATAAGCAGATATAGTGATAAAGAAAATATTCAGATACAGGACTCTAAGTATCCTTTTAGCTAACTCATAGTGGAATTGATTGTGATTCTAATTCCACTTTTGTCATTTTTTTTGAAAGTGGGTCAATCTCAGGATTCAGAAAAAGAAAGTAATTTGACTATTTAAAGGACAAGTTTATCATTAAATATCTTAACATAAGTGTGTCTAACTTTTAGAAGACTCAGTCAAGTTCTGGGATTAAAAACTATTCCTTCAACAAGTTTCTGTGCAGTGACTGCTTTCCATCAATCCCAGTATCACAGTAATCAAGATACAGAATCAATCTAGGTGCCCCTCAGTGGATGTAAGCACAATGGAATATTGTTTAGCCATAAAAAAGTGAAATGCTGCAATTTGTAGTGGCAAGGATGGAATTGAAGAACATCATGTTAGGTGAATAAAATCAGGCACAGGAAGACAAATGCCATATGTGCTCACCTTCGTGCAAAAGCTAAAAAGCTTATCTCAAAAAAGTAGAGAATAGAACAGTTGTTGCTACTCCGATGTGGTCATTGCATGTTGTATATATGTATTAAAATGTCATACTGTACCACATAGATATGCACAATTACTATATGTCAATTAAAATAAGATTTTTAAAAGACATTCTAATGTCACTAAAAACTCATATCTTGAACAAAATTAAATTCTTTATTACTCTGGCTATTGCAGAGATGCTGCCAAGAGAGTGAAATCTTGACAGACACTTATTTTTTTTTCATGGACCATATTAATATTTATTTAACAAAACTCATAACCCTTTGTTTATCATGTATTTATAGAAAAGGGAGAAAAACAGACTCTACAATGAGTTTTCTTGTATCTAGGACAAGCTTGTTAGAACCGTCACAGGACACATTTTGATGGGTGCTATTTCAGCATTGACTATTTTGAAAACTTGGAGAAAAACTCTTTAAAGTCAATACTGTCCAATTTAAAAATACCAAGTTGGATCATATACTGTAACATATTTAAACACTTTAAATCTATGAATTTTAGACGTGGCTCAATTAACTTGGTATTCTTCCATTCTTTATAAATCGTGTCTAACAAGATCACAATACTATCTTTGCCCCTTTCTCAAAAGGCTTATGGGAGTCAGTGACTGCAGCTTAGATGTCTCCAGTCCCCATGCTGCTTGCAATAATATTGACTACATAGGAGACACTACTAAGCAATAGGGGTTTATTTGTCCTCCACACTGTGAAGTCTCAGTGCTCTCTCCCAGTTTCCTCTCCTGCTATTCTCTTAGCAATCAGAGCACAGGTAAAGATGATATAAAGTAGAAAATTACAGGCTATGTGTGAGGTGCAGTTGAGTGGTATGAGATGTCAGAAGATACATGTGGCTTGGGGAAAATGGAGAGGAGTTGCTATATGAGATGACATAGGCACAAAGAGATAATAGGAAAGCTTTTTATTTCTGTTCCAAGACATGTGATAAGCTGTTTAAATATGTGCTTAGTGAGTAAAAGGATATTTTGAAAGATAAAACCAATGCATGATCAATGAACATGAGGTAAACACAAAGAGCATCGCACAAGTAACTTTGAGTTTTTGTCTGTATCCTTGGATGAAAACCATTTCTTGTATGTAGAGCCCATGATAGATGGGTTCTTTGAAGGAAGACAGAAACTTCCCCTCAGATCTTGCCCAGAGATTTATGGTTGTGCCAGATTGTCCTTTGGAAGCAAATGAGTGACAAAGGAGATGAGACAGGATATCAATTGGTGTCATAACCCTGTTAGGTCTGCCATAGCTTGTCCTCATAGTGCTCTGAAAAAGTACAGTTCATGTTATAATGACAATAATTAACTCTTGGCTTAATCACTTTTTAAATGTCTCTCTTTATTGCAAATCCATTCTACTTAGGGAAGGGACTGAGTTGGTTTTGTTTACCACTCCATATTGACCACATTGCCTGGCATGTAGCTAGTACTCAGTCAATATTTGTGGAATAAATAGTTTGAGTTCACTAGTTTGTAACTGAGATTGTGCAATGAATGAAAGTAAGTAATTTGTTCCGCTGGTGTGCAGTGGGTTCACTTACAATCCCAGTGTTTTAGTCAGCTTTTTTTGCTGCTGTGACTAAAGGACCCAACCAGAACAACTGTAAAGGAGGAAAGGTTTATTTAGGGTTCAAGGTGTCAGAGGTCTCAATCCATAGACTTTATTCCGCAGGTCTCCAGGTGAGGCAGAACAACGTGGTGGAAGAATGTGGCAGAGGGAAACAGTTCATGTGGTGATCAGGAAGCAGAGACAGAGACTCCACTTAAAATATATATCCCAAAGCCACACCCTCAATGCCTACCTGTCCAGCCACGCCCTACCAGCCTTCACTTACCACTCAGTTCATCCTTATTAGAGGATTAATTCACTGATTGGGTTAAGGCTCTCATAACCCAATCGTTTCTCCTCTCAGCCTTCTTGCATTGTCTCACATGTGAGCTTTTGGGGGACAAATCATAATACCCAGTGATTTGAGAGGCTGAGGGAGGAAGAGGATTGCAAGTTCAAGGCTAGCCTCAGCAACTTGGCAATGCCCTAACCAACTTAATAAGAGCCTGTCTCAAAATAAAAAATAGACAGACAGAAAGACTAGAAATGTAGTTCAGTGGTAAATCACCCCTGGGTTCAATTTCCAGCACACACATACACACACACACACACACACACAACAGTCAGTTGTTCTATTTACCTAAAATGTAAAGTATTAGGGTGATTATGTTGGGAAGATAGTTTGGGATGAGATCACCACAAGATTTGAGTATCTAGCTAAGACTTAGGACTCATACTACTGTGGTACTGTGGTAAGTAACAGATTATTAAAATTTCTAAGTAAGTGATATCAGCTTTGTTTTTTGAAAGTAAATATTTTAAAATTATCTGAAGTGTTAAAATATATGAAGAGAAGAGCCAGATGCATGACCTCGGTCACATCATGATGGTGTTAGCCCTTTTCTTATAAAATAATCCTCCAGGTGATTTTTCCTGCTCCTTCCTAAATCCAACCCCTGGATTCTGTGTAAGAGAAGCAAAGGGCAAGTTAATAACATGAAACGGTAAAGGAAGAGGAATAGGCATGAAGTGGGGGCTTGTACTGTAGATTGGACATAAATATGCATTCTTACCCTAAATTATAGATTTATTTTACAGATTTTTTAAAAACCATGCTGGTCATTTATAAACAATCTTAATATTGTGACTTAGCACAATAAGGTTGTAACATGCATGATTGGCTTATTGGTTGAGTTGAACTCAATGATGATATAAGCAGGAAATGGCCTATTTTTCTCCAAAGGTTGTCGTAAATACCTCTCCTCACTCTTCCTTTTCCTGCCTTTTTCAACACTTTGAGAAGACTCCCACAGCCTCTAGTCACTTTCAGATTCTAAACCCAACTGAAAACTCAGCCTAACATCCTAGTTCAAAGATTCTCTCTCATGGCTGGCACTTGGAAAAATGGAATATGCCATTCCTTTTCACATCTGGGAAACTTCCATTCCTCTTTCTCCTGTTTCTTCTGGGAGGTGATGAGACAAGGAGGTTGCACAGAAGGCAAAGGTCAAAAATATTCTTTCTTGGAGATCTCACGGTGGCGGTGGTAGCGGCCCCCCGAGAGGTTCATTGCCACAGTCTGGCTGGGCACAAATCACGAGCCACTGAAGCAGGAACAAACTTTATTTTCAAACTGCAGGAAAACACTTCACACAGCTCCTGGGGAATCCTCCCGAACGCCACGAGGCTTCTCCAGGAACCCCCAGCCGGAAATATCTCTCTCGGAAATCCCTCCTCCTGCACTTCCCCAACCAATGGGAACTCTCGGGGAATCCCCGGAAATCCCCGCGAGAACTCCAAAATAGTGCGAGAACTCAAAAGTTGCCGCAGAGGCGGATAGTAATGCCTCCCCTGTCAATCAATACTGTTGGCAAAATGCCAGGGGCCATACAGACTCCGCCGTGGCTCTCAGCAGTTCATAATCAAGGTGCTAAGAAAGAATGTAAGACAGGAAAATAACTAAATATTTTTATTGTGTGCTGAGGATTGATCCCAGTGCCTCATACGTGAAAGGCAAGCGCTGTGTCACTGAGTCACAACTCCAGCTCCTCATTGTGATTTTAATTTGAAAAATATTCTTTCTTGGTTTGTGATATTTGCAGCTCAAAATGACAGATTCCTTGGGACATATTTGTGGTTTTTTTAAAAGATCCAAGAAAGTTCCCTGATGTAAATAATTCACTCAACAGGGACGATTCTTGAAACTCCTCATAAGTCATTTCAGCTCCTTCCCCCAGTGGTTCATCCACCCCACCACTTAATGATGGGTCCTCCCTTCCAGATTAGCCTCCTCCTGCGTGTTAGTGTCCCAGAAAGATGATACAAACCTAAACATATTCCTTGCTATGCACTTGGTCCTCAGAAATTTCATTTATCCTTGTCATGACAAAAATAGTAGCATTGTAGCCTTGTTCCACAATTACCTCTTGCTCTGCTCTAAGGCTGCTCCCTGCAAATACCTATCTTCATAATTCCCCTTTCATGGTGTACTCCGGGAGGAAGTAAGTGCCAGTCTCTGTTCGTATATGCCCTTTAGTTAGAAGTCGTGTGTCATTTTTATCCAAGGCTTTCAGTGTGCTTCACTTAAGTTTCTTAATAGCATTAGGACCCTTGACTCCACATCATAGTAATTACCCAACTGGGGAGTGAGATAATTACCCAACTGGGGAGTGAGATGTCTTTGTCCCATTTTTTTTACAAAAGCCATGACCATTCACACCTTTATCTGTGTGAATAATTTTCTTGAAATATCAATTGGCTTTAGCAAAAGAAAAGAAAAATATGTTCATCCTCTCTCCCAATGAGGAAGAGAGAAGAAATGTCATCATACCACTAGGCTCACAACCAGTGATTTCTCCCAAAGAACCCTAGTTGTTTTGCTTTATAGATGAATGGAGTTCTGGTCTATGGACCAGTCTTACAATTCCTGTGTGACTATATTTCGTACCTTTCTTTAATACTTGACATTGTTTATCCTCTATTGTTCTTAGCTTTGATACTTTAACAGAAACTCTAAGACAACAGAAAAAGATGTGTTAAATTTCCTAGATTATACACAGTCCCTGTCCTGGCAGAGTTTTGGAGTTCATAACTGCTATCAAAAGAGATGTTCTACATCATGAACAACCACAAAAATGGGAAGTTGTATTCCATGTATGTGTGATATGTCAAAGTACATTCTATTGTCACGTATAACTAAAAAGAGCAAATAAAAAACTTTAAAAAAAGAGGGAATACCAAGCAATATCAGGTGTTAAGGGAAAAGTGACTTAATTTCTTCATTCATTCATTCATTTATTTACACTGTCAGATTCTTTTCCATGAGCTGGGTGTGCCATATGAGCCAATCTAAATTGTCTCTGCCACAATTCAAATTATAGTCTAGTCAGAACAATACATATCAAACCAATAACACCCCAAATATAAAAAAAAATATTATGCTATGGACAAAGAAGAAAATGCTATGAGAAAGAACAATGTGATATGTATATGACAGCTTGACTAGGCACAGCTCATTTCTTGAGAAAAGTATCTAGAAACTGTCAGATTATTCTCCACTAGGACTGTCAGAGGTGATCTTCTTCTTAGGAGTAAAGTTGTGAGCCCTGTCAATCACAATTAGAGCCGTGTATCTAGGAAGAGTCCATTAGTTCGTTCATTCATTCATTCATTATTAGTTATTGAGTGCCAATCATTTGCCAGAGACCATATTAGTACTACCAAAATCAAAGTATATATGGTGCAATGCCTTAAGATTTTTATGGTCTAGTGGGAGATTCAGCTAAATAAAAAGTTATAGTGTGGGAAGCTAAGATGATAGTAGGTCCAGAAATACCATGAGAGTATCGCCTTCCTCATCCTTGGGAGATCAGTGGGGAGACCTTATGTGCCACCCAAGTGGTTTCCTGAAGGATGCAAGGGGCTTACTAGAGAAAGAAATGAGAAGAGAAGAGGAAAGAGATTCTAGGTAGAAGAAGCAGTATGTCCAAAGACAGAACTGAGTGCTCTTGACATACTGGAGGTTCTCTCGAAGGCTTTTTGCCTGCGAAGATACTGCCGCCTTTGACCTTGCAGCAGCTTTTGCAGTTCATCCTAGTGTGTCGTGATGTGAAAGAGATTGGACAGCACTGCTCTAGAAGACAGAGCAATATACCTTTAGGAAATTGCACAAGGCTTGAAGTATATGAAGTGTGGAGAGGGATGCTGGCCAATTTGGGGCCTTACCCATCACACTTAAGTGCATCTATAACAAATATTGTCATCAGTATAACCTTCAAACTAGCAAGATCGACAACTACGGGAATGGGGATGAGATTTGCTAGTGAGTGAACATTCAATGTTTTCACTATTTGTACACCATGGATGGAAAAAAAATATTTTTGCCTCCTTTGCCAATGTACCTCCCTCAATTTCAGAGAGAATTTGGTGAGTGTGCATGGTTCTTGGGCTCTTAGGGTGTAAATTCAGGGGACTACTGAGAAGGAAATAGAACCAGAGAGATGAAGGAATGGGGAAAAGGGGACACATACTAAAGCCCTGTTTTGAGAATACATGATAAAATAGGACTTGATGTGGCTGTGAGGTATAAATTGAAATGGAATAAATTTTCTTTAAGAGTTACAAGTACAGTTTTGGAATCATCTTAAAAATTCCTTCAGAATTTTTTAAAATTTAAACTCTTCTTCAAATGTGGCATGAACACATTAGGGCCCTGTGACATCCCAGGACCTATTAGAGGTGCACTCTACATGTATGCTAATAAATGGAGAAGAAGGTTGGTACAGTGTGGGAAATAATTTATGGATTTGGAATCAGAGTATATGACTCCTGGACTTGACACTTAGTAGTGGCATTATTTTTGGATTAGCGCCTGTCATTTCTCTGAGCCTTTCTACAGCTTGACGTCCTTATAAAGGAAAGGGAATATAGTAGCTGTCCTGCATACTTCAGTGGGTCAATGTGAATGATAAATAAGACATGAAAGTGGTATACAAATCCTGAAGAGTTATCTAGGGTTTCATGGCAGCAGTGATAATAGCGATGTTAACAAGAATATTTTTAAATATTTTAAATGTTGTAGGATTATACCCTTAGTGGCTTTTGAGAAATGATGGTTGATGATGACACTTTTTTTGTGGAAGCAATGAAAAGATAACCCCCTGCTGTGTGAATGGCACCGACTCCAATTTAGAGGAAACTAACTGCTCATCAGGAATGACTCTGAACTTGGCGTGCGTACAGCCTGAAATCATCACCACTTTCTTTTCAACATTATTCTTGCATGTCTGAACTCTTATTGTTCTATCTGGAAATGCCACAGTTGCGTCCTTGTATTTTCTGGTCCTGTCATGCTGCAAAATCCTGAGATAGAGCGGTAGCTAATAAATTATTTGACAGGAAATATAGAAAAAAAAATCTTTGTAATTCACAGTTCTGACATAATGAAAAGCTTATAATTCACTAGTGTGACCTCACAGCTGTGAATTACAAGTTGCACTTGACTCGTTCACAATTTGTCTTTGAATTTATACTATGAAAAGTGAGAACCATATTGTCAAACTGTCACTCCATATTGATATATTACTGCTGAAGATTAAGAAACATTTTGTCAAAGAGCAGGAAAATAAAAATACTTTAAAAGGAGATGGGGTTTGATACAGATTTGAAAGGTAGCATGAGGCACAGAAAAAAAAAATGCACAGAAAAAGATTCCATGTGCGCTTCTGTCTGTCCAGGGACTTGCTTTTAATACCTTCACTCAGTAACAGCCAACTCCTGTGTAGCACTCAATATAGGCCAGACACTCCTCTAAGTACTTCAGATATAAAAACTTTTAAAATGCAAGAAACTCCTAGAAGTAAACACGATTTTTATTTCTATTTTATATCTGCAGATACTGAGGTACAGAGGTTAGCTAAGTTGTGTAAGGTCACACAGCCACTAAGTGGCTAAGGTAGGATTCAAATTCAGCTCTTACGACTCCAAAGGCCATACTCTCAAGCCTGTTTTGTTTTTCTTGAGAGTAGTACTTCAAAAGGGGAAAGGGTGCTGGAGTAAGTGAGAGAACACTTGTCTAGCATGCACAAGGCCCTGAGTTTGATTCCCAGCATGGCAAAGGGGTGGGGGAAGGCCTGAACGGCAAGAAAGAGAAGCAGAAACCATTTTACTTCTTGAGATCTTAGATGAGGTTCTCTATACTGTACATACATCTAATATTCTTTTCAACCTTTCATGAATCTTTAAATAAAGCATGCAAAGCAGGTTGCCATTCTGATTGCACTTTTCCTTGAAATCTTTTATTTTAATACAATTTCTAACAGCAAAGTTTTAAGAACAGCTGTAAGAACACTTGCATACTTTTATCCAGATTTATAAATTGTTTACATTTTGCCTTGTTTACATTCTCCCCCCCCCACCCCTCTCTCTCCAAAACCATTTGAAACTAAGAGGCAAAAGGCCACTTTCCCTGTGTATCTCAGCATATATCTCCTGAAATTGAAGAAAAAAATCCTGTGAGATAATCACAGTAAAATGATCAAAGTTAGGACATTTCACATTGACACAACACTAATATCTAATCCATGGTACATGCTCAAATATTGTCAGTTGTTCCAACAGTATTCTTTGTGTGTGTGTATGTTTCTGGAGATTGAACGCAGGACCTCACATATGCTAGACAGATGCTCTACCACTGAGCTATACCCCTGGCCCTTTTTATTTTGAGACAAGTTTTCACCAAGTGCCAAGGCCGTCCTTGAGTTTGCAATCCTCCCGCCTCAGCCTCTCACATTGCTGGGATTACAAGTGTGCGCCACCGCACCTGGGTCAATAGCGTTCTTTATAGCTGTTCTCTTCATTGGAGAGTTCTTTTCTTAAATTACCCCCGTCTGTACACAAATGTTCTTGGCAGCTTTATTTCTAACAGTCAAAACTGGAGCAGTCAAAATGTAGATGAATACTTCAGCTGTGGCACATTCATTCTGTGAAATACTACTAAAAAATAAAAAGGAACTAATTCTTGCTATGTGTAACAGATTTTGGGGCAACGCACTGAGTGAACAAAAGGCAATCACATACCATGATTGGCACAAGTATGACTGTCCTATGATTTATACAACATTGCCCAAATAAGGAAATTAGGAATAGGATGGACTGGTGGTTGCCAGGGGTTAGAGATAGTCTTGGGATGATGGCGGGGAGTCTCCCTGTGAAGGTTACATGAGAGAGATCTCCATGGTGGTGTTGGAATGATTCAACTTATGATTGTGGTGGTAGTTGCACAGATTCCAGGTTGCATCTTAGAACAGGTACCCTTCTCTTCTACTTGGAATATACATTGTAATATAGTTTTAAAAGTAACCTCCTTCGTGCTCTAATTGGCTCATAGAAATTTCAGAGTCCATGTAGCTAGTACTGACTCTTTACAGCAACCCTCTGTCATAATTCAAATTTGAGTCTATAGATTAATGAGGGTGATGAATAATAGCACCATGCTGAAACCTCAAATTGTCCCTCTTCAACTTCCCCTCTCTTTCCTCCCTAATTTTGCCTCAAAATCATTGCCTCTTACTCATTCGATGGACACTTATGGGATGTTTTGTCTTCTGAAAATTCAATTTTGACAGCAATTCCTGAACAAAATTATACATGTCTGAGATTGGTGTAGTGTGATCTAATTTCGACCTTTCTACCACTCTCTGATTCATGCTACTCCATGCAATTTCTCCCATGAACTTGGACTTCTTATTATTCCCCAGAAGAGCTCACACATTTCTCCTCTTGTTTTTTTTTTTTTTTTTCAGCTCTTTCACTGATCTGTATTTTTTCTCCTGAGCATCTGTAAAATCACAACCAGTCTAGGATACCCACCTGTAAAGTCATCTTTTCCAGAGATGCTTTTTTTGGGTATCTAAAGAAGTTTCCTTCTTTGGATCTTCTATTACTCTTCCCTTGCTTCCTTTGGCACATATACGTTTGGTGTTCTAATTGCTGTGTGTATGCTCCTAGAAGGCAGGGACTGTCTTAGTGCTCTTTTTTATCTAGCCTGTCCTGAAGTTCCTGCCCTTGTGTAGGTTTCTCTTATTTCCCACCTGACTCTTAACCCCATTAAGCTTCCTTAATATGGGCACATAACCAATAATTTTAAAATTTAACCAATGTTTTCCAATTTTCACTAGGTATAACTGGGCCATAATCAGAAACCTCTTCCCAAGTTGACATTGATTAGTTAAAATGGCTCTGGAGAGATCATTAGCCACCTAGCTATGATTATACTTAACAGTAGTGCTCATTATAGGAGTTATGAGGCCCAGGTTTGGAGTGAGGTAGTCCCGGGTTTGAATCTCTGCTCTTCCAGTTATGTGATGTAATTTTGATCATATTATTTAATTTTTAAGTCATTTTTTTCCATTTAAAAAAGTGGGCATAGGGAATAATAATATTTATTTCTAAGGTTTGTTGAATTAAACACTTCACATCACAACTGTTGCATAATAATCAGCTTTATTGTGTTAGCTAGATTTTTAACTAAGATATATTTTAAAGGATTTGTGAACTATATTCTACTAAAAACAAAGATACCTTATTATCTTCAGAAAAGAGGTGATTAGCATCTTTCTTTGTAATGGACCTATGATAAGTCCTAAAGGATTGTGGGCAATCCTTCAGCCTCTTCCCCATATTCTATAATTCTTTGAATATTGCCAATTGTAGTTCTGTAATGCATGTGAAAATTTCTTTCATGTCCTAGAACATAGTCCATCCTGTCCTGAAGTCTTAAATTCTTAAAGTAATTATATTCAATTGCAATGTTTTGTTTTTTAAATTTCCCAGTAAAGTCTAATTCTATATTCTACTGATTTTAGTTAACAGATCATTCATTCTTTTTCATGAACACAAAAAGTAAGACAGGAACTGAGTACTTTTCACTTTAAAATGCATTTGCAACAATTTCAATTTTTTTAAAAAACCGAAAATTCAGTACAAAGTTTTTGGTTTTGCCGGAACTCTGAGATGGTGAGTTCTGAGATGATGGCCCAACATCCTGAATACTTCAGTATATTTCCTATGAACCAGGACATTCTGTGACTAAATCAGGAAAATCAGAATTAAGAAAATAAGAATGATGTTATTGCCATTTAATTCTGTGATTCCATGCATTTCAGAGAGTTGGTTCAATAATCTCCTTTACAGGCAGAAGGATCTAGTCTAGAATCCTGTTACTTTGAGTGATCTTCTTGAGACTCTTTCCATCTGGAATGGTTTCCCTGTCCTTGCCTGATTTCCAAGGCCATCTTACTTTTGAGGATTCTGGGCCATTTATTTCATTAAATGTTCTTCAATTGGGGTTTGTCTGATATATACTCATGATTAGATCCAGGCATCTTTGGCAGAAATATCCCAAAAGTAATGCTGAGTTATTTCTCATCACACTCTACCAGGTGGCACATAATTTTGATTTATCCCTTTGCTGATGATGTTCATTTTGATCAGTTGATTAAGTGGTGTCTTCCAGGCGTCTCCACAGCAAAGTTATTCCCCTCTCCCCATCATGTGCATGAAGTGTTTTGTGGGATTGTATTTGAGACTGTGTAAATATTGTAATCTTCATCAAATTCTTGTTCATTTATTTGCATGTTTAGCTATTTACTTACACATTTGCTTATTATTTATTTATATATAAATGGACTCATAAATTCTTGCATATTGAATGAGTCACACATTTTATTACTATTTTTATTTATTTTAATGCTCAGATTTGGTCAGCAGGGACTCTATCAAACTAGAAATGTACCTTTTTGACATGTCTCCAACATTTTTTTTAAGCACTTTCTTTCTGACACTTAAAGATGTTTCCGGTCATTCTATAATATCTTTGTCAGATATCAGCCATTTCTGCAAGGAACCTTGGTTCCTCTAAAGTCATCTTTAGAAACCAGGATCAGGGTGCTAGGTGTGCTCATTGGTGTTGAGTGGTACTATTCTCGGGACTTCCATCAGATTGAGTTAGGTACTATATGTAAGTATACATACACCCTCCTCCCACAACCGACATTTACATCAGTATGGGCTTCTACATCTATCTAAATACATTTAAAACCAAGAGTTCATACCAATGTTTTAAATTCTGATCTAAAACTATATAGAGTTCATTCTTTTTCCCTCTCCACATTTGAAATTCTCTTCTTTGATAGTGAGAAACCTGACTCCCATTACCCTTAACATATGCACTCATTTGATCAATTCTTCTGTCTATAACAACCAAATTCCTATTACCACTAATGTGACCTCCCCTCCCAATCCCACATGGATACTTTGGCCCATTTTTGACAACTGCACTTTATGCATGGACACCCTATTTCCCAGCCCAGCCTCAGAGCCCAGCAGGAGGTCACCATTCTCTAAGCACATTCACTTCATCCTGTAGGGCTCCAACATTCCATGGATCCTGCTCCTCACCCTTCTCTGGCTCTGACAGGCTGCATGAGGCCATCCCTCTGTAGATCTAATCTTTTCCCCTACATAGGCTCAGACACCTTGAGCTGGCACAACCTTCATGTTGAACACTCTTTTCACATGAGGGCTGTGATCTGCTGCATATGACCACCCACACTTTTGTCTGAATGCTTAACCTCTGCTTAGCCCTGACACTCCAGCTCAGCTGTCTGCCTCCCATCTCAACACCTTCTCACCTCTGCTCAGGATCTGACCCATGTTGGGCTGCCCTGTGACAGGGATGTCTGCCTCCTGCTTATGCCCCTGTCCTTATGCCAGGCTGCTCTCAGCCTTGCAGGAAGGTCCTCCTCACCCCACTTAGGATCTGACACCCTGAAAACTGGGTGGTTTTCCTACCTCACTGTCTGCCTTACTCTGCTTGAGGCTTGACACCTCATTCTGGGACATCTAGTGTGCTTGCTTGGGCTCAGAGGCATGTACTCAGGTGTCCTCCCTGGATATTAATTTCATCTCTTTTGGCTCTCACACCCCATGCCAGGCTACTACTGTTTTCCACTCCCTGAATGGATACCTCACCAAACCTCTCAGGCTCCAACTCCCTGCACCAAGCCACCCTCATACACAGACACCCTCCTATTGTCACTGGTGCTGGGCCTTCTCTGCAAAGACACTCTCTTTCCCCTGCTGGGGCTCAGCACCCCATGCTGCACCACTGACCTATAATGTACATGCTCTCCCCATCTTCTCAGGCTTGGACTTTGCAGACTGGTTGCTACCCACTGCCCTGTCTGCAAGGTCACCCTCCCCCACACCTGAGCTCCAGCACTGGCAGGATACCCTCTACAACTCCTCACTGGCTAGGACACTTGTCCTTTATGGCCCTACCTTCCTTTCACCCCACGTGGGGTCTAATGTTCTGCACCAGGCTGCCACTGTCTCCATGGATACCCTCTGCACCTTGCTTGACCTCTGCACTAGCACTTGGCCACAAGCTGTTTGCTTTCTCCTTCCCCCAGCTGTGGCACCTCCTCACTCAACTCTAACTAACAGATTTTGAACTAAACTGATCCAGAAATAAAGGGGAGGAAAGGGAAGGGAAAGAAAGGGAGAAAGGGAAGAAGAAGACTGGAAATGGCTTTTGACAGAGCTTACTCAAACCAAGCTACAACCCAGGGACATCATTCATAATTCCCTTTTCTTTTCAGAAGTATTCATTCTTTGAGTGATTTGAACATTTAGCCAACATTTCAATATTCTGTGCCTTCCTCGAGGTACTGAAGAGGCATATTCTCTGTAAACAGCTGTTCAGTATGATACCACCAGGGTCCTCCAGTATATTTATAGCTTGGAATTCACAACTACCTATAATTTATACATGCCTCGCTCTTCAAAAAATGTAAAAAAGTAAATCCTTTTAACTTATAGGGAGTATGGAATCCAATCAGTTTTAGCAAGCTTTCCTGTATATTAATTATCATTTATTTGAATGCTGTCTAAAAAAGCCCATAAATCTGTAAAAACTTACATTTGGTAACCTTGATCAGACATTATTTTTAAACTCCTATTGCAATTTGGGGATTTTGCAGGTCCTGGTACAACGAACAAAATGTCACAGCGAAACTAGTTTTTATGATGAAATGATGGTTACGATGTAATTATTATAATTAATGCTAACATCCAGCTATAACTCAGCATGTTTGACCCTTGTGCTTCTACAGCAACTCAGGTTGTGACAGATTTACTCCCAGGCAACGTGACCAGCGGCAGTCAACTGTTCTCTGAGTGTGTGTGGCAGTGCTGTTTGTTATGACAATGTCAGGACGATGGTGCTGGAGCCTTCATATTATGGTGTTTTCTATTAGGAAAGAATCTTTAAAAAAATACACTGCTTTGTGTATCAACTTTTTGGTGTTTATTGTAACCAAGAGTCCTTAAAAAGCAAGGACTAGCTGCAGAGATGCCCTGTCCTTTTAAGCAACGAGCCGCCAAACGCTAGAAAGTGGTGACTGACATTCTGCTCATGGCGTTAGGATGAAGAATGACTTTGCATGTTCACCAGGCAAGTGACACAGCTGGGGGTCCCCGTTAGCAACAAAAAGACAATGCAGGCAGGATTCCATAGCTTCACTGCTTCAGTTTGGGACATTAAGGTTCAACCTCTGCACGAGACACATAAATATCCTTTGGATTTTCATCGGTAAGCACCCACTAGAGGTTAATAATATGGCGATGTTTGATTCCCTGCTGTTTTAAATAATTTCATGGAAAATCTAATGCAGTAGGACACTAGTTTAGAAAGGTTATTACCCTCATCAAATGATAGCACTTCTTTCCTATTATTTTCTACCAATTTCTTGCCCTTATAGCTCCTCTCCCTTCATTTATCGCAAATGATTCTTCACAATGACGCTCTGTGGTTGGGTGGAGGCGGGATTGGAGAAAGTTTAATCCCTAATCAGGGCCCTGTCAGTGTTGGTAGTAGGGAGCATCTTTCTTCCTTCTCCTGCTTGCTGGAGCTCAGATGCAGGACAGAGAGGCATGCTCACTGGAGGGCTGTCTTTAGAAATCCGTCCTCAGGGCTTGCCCTCCTGGGCCTTTTACGTGGGACCCTGGGATCTAGGCGCCCAGGGAGTTACTGCAATAGCTGACCCAGCTCCTCTAAATAAACGGTGGAATGATTTGCTAAATTCTCCAGTCATTATCCCCTCAGTGGGTGGCAGATATTTAGAACTCTAAGAATGTTCAGAGGCTCAGAGTAGAGTTTTCAGGGTTAAGGAATAATGCCCATTTCCACAGACTGTGCGATTCCAGTGAGTGCAAAAAGGACGGTCTTCTTTAATCTCCCTCTTTTCCAAGCAGGACTCAGTCTATTGAGGTTATGAGGTGTATTTCCCAGCCTCCTTTGCAAACGGGAACCATGTGACTAAGTTCTGATCAGTGAGATACAAGCAGCTGTTTGTGTAGGACTGCTGGATGAGCTCCTTAAAATAGTGGGACAGAGCCATTTGGTAGTTTGCTTTTTGACTCTTGCCTTCAGTTTGGGATGATCAGCTAACCTAGTTTGTGGGGCCTCTAGAAGCAGGACTTTTCTGTCTTAAAAATCCAGGTCATCTCAGGCAAATAAGATGAATTGGTTTTCCTGCATCCTTTGTTTTTTTCTCTTTCCAGCAAAATATAAGTGTGATGGTTGGAATTCTAGAAGGTGTCTTGTGACCATGAGATGCCACACTCATGCTAAGGGTGGTAGATAAAATGACAAGGAGAGCTTGGGTTCATTGTACTGGCCCTAGATTTCTTAGTAAACACATGAGAAAAATGATTCCCAATTTAGTGGTGCCATATATATATTTGGAGCAGAGTGGTGCTCTTTCCCTATTACTTAACTTAATTCCTACTATATACTAAGCTACCACAATTTCCCCCAGTATTGACTCTTAAGGGTCAAGGACCTTTATTATGCTAATGAGGGTTGAAAACATTCCCTCCTGGCTAAAGTACTTTCAATTTCTTGGGGAAAAAATGATTATGAAACAGTGCAGAAATGGGTCAAATCCATGTTTGTCAGATTCCAACCTTTCCCTACAAGCTCAAGCTGAGTTCATTGTCACTAGTCCTCACCCTTTACAACTTACTCTCAAATGACCCCAGAGATAGATTTGAGTGGAGCTCAGAGAAGCCTGATATTGAAGAGAAGTGTCCTTATGGATGGCGTGGTCCCCAGGGCCTTCACTGATGAGAAAACAGTGGCTCAGAGAAGAGAAGCAGTTTGGGGACCCCAAAGTGTTAGGTCTGAAACCTGCTGCTTCCTTCCTTTGCCTGCAGCCCCTCATCTCTACTGCAGAGGGCAGTGTGGAGCCTAGTGTGACCCTGCTCACCCAGGGACTCTGGAATTGACAACTAACTGGTGCCTCTTTTTCTGGATTTCTCTTTGCTGCTTCTGTGGTACTTTCTTACAGGAACCATACAGCTAAAACACCACTTCTGGTAATAAAGTGAGGGTTTTATTTTGTTTTGATTTTTCTGTTTACTGGTGGGTATGTGGCAGTGACCTTAGTAATGATTGTAAAGGAGTGAAAATTGGTTCTACTGCCTTTGCATAAAAATTCATTGCCTTTTAGTGACCCGAGGTAGCAGAATTATCCTTTCCCATCAAAGAAAGTGTAGTACTGAGCTTATACTAAATACTACAAACTAATAGTTCATGAGATGAAAAAAGGAAATGAATTAAAACACATCTATTGAGTATCTATCATGTACCAAGAGCCAGAGTTCATTGCAATTGTTTGGAACCTATGCAACATCAGGTATTAAAAATTTGAAATTCACCTTTGAAGCAATATCGTGTGTGTGTGCGTGTGCGCGCGCACACACACACACACACACACACACACACATCCCTGTATACCTGCATGCATTTGATTTAATCCTCAAAAAAATCCCTGTGAAGTAAGGGAATGAGGTTCTTACTAACACATATTTACACACCGTTACAGTCCTGAAGTAGCTGAGCAGGACCAGAACACACAACTTTCTAGCTTCAAAACTGTGCTCCATTCTATTGAGTCAAGCTCCCAGCCTTTAAAAATGTTAAGAAGTGCTTTAAAAATGATTCACTTATGGGGCTGGGGATGTGGCCCAAGCGGTAGCGCTCTCGCCTGGCATGCGCGGGGCGCTGGGTTCGATCCTCAGCACCAGATAAAAATAAAATAAAGACGTTGTGTCCACCAAAAACTAAAAAATAAATATTTTTTAAAAATGATTCACTTAGAGACATAGGAAGAAGAGAATTGGAGAGAACAGTCATTAATTGAATGATTACATTATGGCTCTTGATGCATTTTTGACATGCTTATTTAGTTAACAGTTACTCATATTCTGTGAATTGGAAGGTATTAGTTCCATTTTTTTAAATATCCATTTTATAGATGAGGAGACTGAGCCTTGGAGAGATTAAGTACTTTGTCTAAGGTCAAGCTGCTCAGAATATAGATTACCAAGCCATTCATGCTCTGAACCACCACACTCCACCAACTTGCTTTTCTCACTTAACTAGGGAACATTGATATTTCTCTAGGTTAAACAACAGGTGGTTCTTTTTTTTTTCATAAGAAGTTGCATAATACATTAATGTGCTTCAATGAATCCAGCTTTCCTTCTTCTCACCCAGTCACAAACAGTGCTGCAATTATTTTTTTTTACACTTATCCTTATATACTAGTACATTGATTTTTATTGGTTAGAGTCTTAAAGTTTGGGATGGGCCAAAGTGTTTGGATATTTTGTTTCTAAATGGCTACTGTTAGATTTTTAAAAAATCAATTGTGGTAAAGTATACCACTAAAATTGCCAGTTTATTTTCATGAGAAATTTATAACAATTCACACCCCTACCACTGACGAATTAAAAGGGGTCTGTTCACTTCTGCACCAGCTAAGCAGGTTATTATTTTTGTAAACATTGATTAAGTTGGAGGGTGTAAACATGCTTACCTTGTTGTTGCTTTAATCTGATTTCCTGACTCCTAGGGAAATTGAGTACCAAATCATCTCTTTTGGGGTCATTTATATTCTTTGCCAAGAAGTCTAATGTTTCAATCTGAAAGGTTCAAACCTTCAGTTTTCTGGCCTCCTCTCTGTGCTTTGCAATAATTTATTCTTCTTGTAAGTTAGCCTGCAAGAGTAGGTTTCCAAAAGTGAAAAAAACTGTCCTCCATGTAGCTTTGGAAGCTTTAGAAAAAGCTAGGGGGAGAGTGGTTTTGAGGTGCTGATGAGCTACAATGTATACTGTGTGAACTGAGCAAAGCTGGATGCTGTCCTATCAACCTGGAAGGTTCTAAGTTATGCATTCCAGAAGACATTTCTGAATATAATTGCAAAGGCCTTTCAGACATTAATGCCTTGGAAGACAGAGCCCCGAATGCACCCTTCCCTGGCCTGCACCTTCTGTTGCATCACAGATAAGGTGTTGTAAGTTAGGGGCACTTATGTCATTGAGAACACCCTGCATAAAAGTGGAATTCCATAAGCCCACCAGCGAAGAGTTTTGTTTGTGTGCCCTACCTATGAACCACATTTTAAAATGCATTTTGAGGTTTGAGCTAATAATGTGAATGACATTCAGTGAGATTGCCAAATGCTGGTAATTTACTCTCATTTTCACATTAATGTGGGCCCACCTGTGATGAATTGGAAACTAAATAAGCACATCAGTTTTAATTAGATATTTCAGAGACTGGATCTAGTTAAACAGCAGTATTCATTCTTATCTATTAAATAGTGAAAGAGTTTAGCACATTCTTCAGAAAAAGTTTACACCCTCCCCCCTCACCATTTATCCTTCCCCTCTGATCCACAAATCTTTTCAGATGGAGTCTTTTGGATTAAAAAGTGCCTAGGTTTGTGCAAATAGGGAAGGAAAAGATTGCATTTAAGTTTTAAAAGATAAGCAGATTACACAGTTAATTAATGCTATGTTTTATATAAAGAAACATGAATCTGGGAACCTTTAAAAAAACAAATATGGTCAAGGTTGCCTGGAAGAAGCCAGGTGGGGGATTGACATCTGTGTCCCTCAAGTAGTGATCCTAAAAACTGAGATTTGAAAAAGTCACCAGGGTATAGCTAATATATGCTGAATGACCTTCGAGCAGAGAAAGGAGCCATTTTTCAAAATTCAAGACAAGATATTACAGTCCCAACAAAGGCAAAATGTTCTGTGATACATAAGGGTCTAGGACCTAATGAAAGAAACTAGTCTAAGTGTGGGAATATCTTTGACTAATACTCAAGAAGGATGAGGAATAAATAGACAACAAGTCTTAAAAATCAGTTGCCCTCAGCCTCGGTTTTTGTATTCCTCCCAGCATCATTTTTCCCGTATCATTTGTGTAAGGACTTCTACTTGATGAGACTGAGCTCCAGGAGGGTGAGGCTGTTCCTCCCTTGCTAAGACTACATCCCCCAGGGCTCAGCATAGTGGCTGCTCCGTGGTAGGTGCTTCATGAGTACCATATCCCTTGTCTGGCTGTGCAGGTCTGGTTCTAAAATATTCTCCCCTGCAGATTTCTATCATTGTCTGCATCCTGGCTGTTTTTTTTTTTTTTTTTTTTTTTTTTTTTT